>NC_135170.1:28705032-28812532 GCF_041146795.1 Maylandia zebra
GTCTATATGTCATCAGCATAAAACTGAAAACATGCACTGATCATCTCAAATACAGATTGCTAACTTGCAAATAATTTTTATGGTTCTGTCATTTTAATAGCGAGAGATATCAACCAAAAGGCCATTAAAAATGCTTTATATAAACATTATTAATTTGCATGTCACTGAATGAAATACATATTTTATCCCCAAGCAAAATATTTTTTGTATTTGGTCACCAGGTTTGCACACATCTCAGGAGGGATTCTGGCCCACTCCTCTTCACAGAAACTCTCAATCCTTTAGGGTTCTTGGCTGCTGCTTGGTTACTCAATGATTCAGCTCCTTCTACAGATTTTCTATAGGATTGGGGTCTGGAGACAGGGTAAGCCTCTTCATATATGTCTTCTTTTAAGACATCAGCAATTAGACCATAATAAGGTTCATTTTACACACTACTTTTTCATTAACTTAACCGTTGTAATGACGTGGTCAGTGGTCAGTGTTGTCTTTAGGTGAGTGGCAGGCATGAATGGTCACTTGCTGTAATAGCAAGTTGGTCTGTAGTGGGTGGTTCTTGTAGTCTTGTTGGGTAAAGATTGATACTGAAACGTCTGAAGACAAGACCCATATGTAGTTTATAGTAGTAACACAGACTGACATGACATTGAAAAATAAGTGAGACAAGAAAAATAAAAACGTAAACTGTTCACTTGTCATTGATTTTAATGCCTCAAAAATTGATTGTCATTATCTCAAATTACTGTTGTTAGTTTTGATTTCTTCTTAGTTGTTGTTGTTGTTGTTGTTGTTTTATTTATTTGCACGGCCATGATATCAAGTAAAAGTAAAAGTACCCATGACAGAATTATCATGGGGACTTAAACTAGCCTATGTATATAGTGCCAAATCACTACATCACTAATTTATATTGTAAGTTATAAACCCAACAACATTATAGATAGATACCTAATTTTCAATGATCTCTTACAAGGAAGCACTTCGCAACAGTGGTGGAAGAAATTTTCTTTAAGAACTGAAAAACCTCCAGCAGAACCAGGCTCATGGGAGCGGCTGTCTATGGTGACCAACTGGAGTGAAGAGAAAACAAAAAGAGAAAAAAAGCATAGAGAAACAACAAAGGCAAACCTACAGGAAATAGATGTTAATGATATGCCAAAGAAGCACATAAAAACATGGAGAGTGGAAGAGAGAGTAGGGGAGCAGTGCTCATTGCATCACTGGTTTGGTAGTGGCCCAAGCCTGTATAGAATAACTAAGGCATAGTTCAGGGTCACCTGATCCTGCTCTTACTGCACCACTAACCATGCCACATTCAGAGTCAAAGCATTTTTTTTAAAAGTAATACATAAAAAAAAACAAAAAAAAACCTACAGTAAGGCAGAGAGAGTAATGACAGACAACATTTAGTCTCAAAATGTGAGCTGTCTCTACACACACACAATGAATTTAAGGTGAATGTGCCCATCATCACTCACTGATTTTAGGGTTTTGTGCAGCTGATTGATTTGTCTTTGGAACAGGCTGTAAAGTGTCCATTTCAGATACAGTGCAGTTTTTGGCACTTCCATGTTGGCCCGATGCCACAGAGAAGCCTGGTAGCTAGAGTCTACCTCCCACTTAACTACTGAAAACTACAGGAACCACAAGTAAGTCTGTACTAATACATAATATGGTGAATCGTTTAAAAAAATAAACATGTTCAGAAAACTGTCATAACCAGAGGGCATCTGGAATTCAGGCTGACTTTTTAATCTGAACCCTGCTGAAGTTCTAAAGTTCAAACAGAGTATCAGAATGGAGAAGAAAGGTGGTCTGAATGTGACATGGTTGGTTGTTCGAGATGTTCTGAGTATTTAAGAAGTTGCTGATCTACTGGGATTTTCCTGCACAACTATGTCCAGGGTGAGTGCTGGTTCCTTAAGTCAAAATGCTGTTGAAGTTAGAGGAGAGTTTTGAGGATAGGACAGGAAGGCAACAGTAACTCAAATAACCACTAGTTACAAGTAATGCAGAAGCGCATCTCTGAATTCAAAACAGTTTGCTTGAAGCATATGTGCTAAATCAGCAAAAGGCCACACTTTGCTCCACGTCTGTCAGCTAAAAACACAAAAACAATGTTGCCTGATCTGGGCCTTGATTTCTGCTGCAACATTCAGATGGTAGGGTCAAAACTGGTACAAACAAGACAAAAAAATTGAACCATCTTGTCTTGTGTCCCGCATAGCATTACTGCTTTGTGCAATGGTGTGAGGGGATACTTTCTTAGCTGTTTTCTTGCTAGGAACAGCAAAGATATCCTTCAAACTTGGACCCTCAAGTCTCTGGAAGAGGACCCAAATTTGAAGGTTGAAAGACTTGCCATATGGCGTGCGTGTGTGTGTGTGTGTGTGTGTGTGTGTGTGTGTGTGAGTGTGAGAGAGAGAGATTATCATTATTCATTACCACTTATGTAATCTGTATTTCTTTTCTTTTTAAAAAAAAAATCATTGGAGTAATTTCTTTCTGAAATGTTTTTTATTCCACATTACTGCTGAGAATCATCACCATGATGGTTGTGATGCAAGTGGAAGTGACACAGGGCAGACAGTTAGGCAGCCTGTGTGAAAGAAAGAGAATATGCCAAAAACTGAGAGTGAAAGTGGGAAGCAGAGCCAAGGAATAGAAAGATGGGCAGACGAAATTACACCTGCAGGTCTGTTAGCTTTAGAAGCCAGAGTCTAACAGTGTGATGTCCCATAACATACCCCAAGGGTCCATGAGGAATAAAGAGTGAGTAAACCTTACATATCAAAGTTTCTTTTCTCACACACTTCTGTTATTGCTCCTGTGCCTCTCCTTGACAGCCCAGTGATTCATTTCCTCCAGCCTGAAAGACGGGAAATGAATAGAAAGCTTGGATATTGTCAGGTGCTAAATGGAAAAGCAGTTGCTCTGGAGACACAATACAGGTGCAGGTAAGAATGGCGAGTTCAGTTTAAAATGCCACTCAGTCCCAGGAAACGGCACACAGCACCACCTGTCTAACATGGCTCAACAAAAAAGGAGGGGTGCTTGATTGGATGTAAAACATTCACAAATCAGCATTCTTTATGTTTGAGTAGATTTTCATCTCTTTGCTGTCAAGCTGCAGGACCTTCTCATTTTATTTACCTGCACCATGGAGTGAAAGAAGCTTTTGCACATTTGCATTTAATAAGAAAAAGGACACAGCTGACCTTAGATTTTAACCTTTTTTAATAAAAAACAAAAAACAAACAAAAAGCAAACTAGGCCACATCAAATGACAGCGCTGCCTGCAAGATAACACTAGAGATATTGAGTGCAAGTGGGTTGAGTATAACACCACTGTAAGAGTTGCACCTAACACCTGCTTAGATATGCTTAGTGCTGAGCAGAAAACACACATACTTGCTAACATGCTCACTCTGTGCAATCTTACTCTAATGGGAATAAGTTTTATATGAACAAGGTATAAAACTAACACACACATATAGGTTAACAAAACAGTATGGTATTGTTGGGGGGGTTGTTTTTTAGCATGGTCACTGGTACATGACTTACAGATGGAGAGTCTCCATGATTTAGGTGGTCTTGAAACTCTTCCTATTAAATAATCAGTACAAAAGTAACACTAAAACGCTGAATAAAATAAGCAAATAATAAAATTCACAAGATACAAAAACTATTGAAAAGCAGTTTTTCGCATATTCCATATACCTAACAGTGTTATCACGTCATCATGTTTGTGACAGTGGTTTTTTTTAAACTGAGAAATAATCACAACTTTTGGATAGTGGTGTCAGATGTTAGAACACTTATATGTGTTGTTGTTACATTTTGACCATTTGTTTATGAAATTGGTGCTTTTTACTAAATTGTTCAGTCTTGATGAAATTGCACAATTTAGTCACACTGATGATAACATTTAAAGAAATCTTAGATATGGTGATTTGTTTGATTATTGATCACCTCTGTTCACCTCTGTTCAATAGAATATTCTCAATTTTAAATGTGACTCTAGGTCGTAAGGTTTCCATACTTTCAGGATATTGGGCTAAACTTGAAGTGGCTGCAGCTTGTGATATGTCCAAGTAGGCTACAATATATGCAAGATAACACGGTTTAACATATCACATAGAACTTAGAAGTATGGGCTACTACTACTGGAATAATAGATTTCATGGGACTGAAATGTCTCCATACATTTTTATTAGGTTAGCATGAGGCCAAACAGCAGTAAGATAACAATAATAAACCCTGACAGGCATGGAGCCACCAGGGGACTTTTTAGAGTCTGAACCGGGTGCAGCTCTACAAGTTGTGGTTTTGGACTGGGTGGATGATGCTGTTTGTGTTCAGCTGGTTCAGCACGGTCTGTGACCTTCTCTCCACATGTGTGCTCTGTGGGGCCTCGCTCCTTGTTTGTGATGGTATTGGTCCTGCTGGGAAATTCTGCTCAGCATGGCTGTGCCTGAGGTGGCTCCCTACTGGGATGTGGACTCTTCCAGATGTGAGGGAGTGAAAATAATGTTTGTTAGGCTAAAACAAGTCTCCTTTTCTCTTTTTAGTTGAGTACTAAACAAAAAAAATTATCAGTTAGTTTAAAAACTGCACCGTTTTCACCCCATTAAGTAATAATAAATTGAAATGATGACCACTGGGATGACATCTGATGCAGTGTGTTTCTAAATAGGGGAGGACAATCCATCCATCCATGTCTTATCTGCCCAGATCTCCATCTACCCAGCCACTCTCCCAGTAGGATATGCCTAAAACGCACCTCGGAGGCATCCTGGATAGATACCTGAAGCACCTTAACTGGCTCCTTTCAATGTAGAGGAGTTACAGCTCTACTTGAAGCCTCTCCTGATATGGTCCCTTGTGTACTCCAGATGTGGCACCTGCCTGTTCTCTTCTTGCTCCACCTCTCCCTCTCTCTTGATCTTTGTCATGTCTGTGGGTGTGCCTGTTGTATTTAACCGCACTCCCTCACTGATTGCCAGGTCATTAAACTACTTTATGTGGTGGCCCTATTAGAATCTTACTGTAAATGTTTAACTCCCATCATGTTTTAAACATGGCCTGGAGTTGAGGGTCCCTCCTGTGACCGTGCCCTGACTGCTTCCCAATCTGGAGCAACATGGCTCCTGGGATCACTCTGGCACACTCAGTCACACAAACTCCGTAGCCATAATAAAGTAGCGATTCGTGGAGGGGTAGGACAGGATGATAGACTTCATATAAAGTCAATCATCCTTTTATGTTCTTTTAAGAAATATTATAGACAGAGTAAAGATGTGGGGCATTTTGACATTAGCATCTACATTCATCATTCATTGAGTTTGCCCCTGTGGGAAACTGCCAATATCTTGTGGTTGCCAGTGCAGCTGGCATGTGTCCAGGATGAGACTTCCTGCTCTGTTCAGTGGCTATTGTTTATAAATGGAGATAAAAGAAAGAAAAAGAAAGCTAATAAAATGCTAAATTGCCACCAGACAATGGCCAACAATGTGCTTTCCAAACTGAATTTTTAGTTACATAGTGTAAAAACAAAAAAGAGACTGCTCAAATGTGGCCGGCCACTAGCACTCTACTGAATAGAAATGGTGTCCAAAAAAACTTCTCATACAAAATCTTGTATCTTTTGCATACAGAATCAAAGTCATATTTAAATGAAAATATATCTTATAGAGACTGAGGTCCAGGGGGATTGAATAGACTTCTTAAAATCCATGCCACGAAACTCCCGGTGCACAGTTTTCATGCTGATGTTTATTCCAGAGGAGGTTTGAAATTCTGACTTTTACACATTATTTGCCTCAGCACTTGGCAAACCCTGCTCTGTAACTTTATGTGGTTTGTCACTTCTTGCCCGAGTTGCTAAATGGTTCCTAAATGCTTCCACCTTGCTCTGCTCTTGACGAAGGCGGTTGCACTTTTCTCCTCTCCTCCTCCTCTTCCTTAGCTTCCCTGCTTAGCCTCTTATATCCTTGTCTAGTCTCGTGTTTTTTGTATTATTTTTCCCTGGAACACTCTCTCACAGTCTGTTCTGTAAAACCTAAAAGAGGAATTATGGATTGGATCAACTGGTCCCTAAATGCAATTGACACCCCTTTCTCAACGAGAAGTTTGGGCTTGGGTGAGCCTGAGTGCTGAAGATATCTACCTATTCGGAACCATGGTAACAGGGTTCTGGCGGATCGGAGCTGGCTTGGCCCTGACTTATCAAAGATTTAAGAAAGCAGAACCGGCTGTTCAAACCCCACAAGGCTGCCCGCTGGGATTGAAACAATGGGAAGAGGCATGAGTTTCTCAAAATGGGCTCATTGAGTGCAGCACGGATAAGATCTTGGAAAGGCTACGGCTGCTGTGAATACTCAGAATAAGATCTCTGACTGCAGACTGGATTACATCTCGGAAGGGCTAGCTCGGAATAACATCTCTGCGGGCAAATTGTATGACATCTCGGGGAGGCACACTGTCGTGAGTTCTCAGAATCGGCTCCTTGAGCACAAGAAATGACAACATCACAGAGCGCAAGTATGGCGAAGCTCGCAGCTCTCCAACGGGAGATTGAGAGACCAGTGTTGGACTGTAGAACTGCTTTGAAATTCATATGAGCTGTTCGCACTAAAGTAAAAAGCACCATCACTTCATGCGGATACCCTCTCGGCGCCAGCTGCGGTCACAAGGCTGGAGCTGAACAACAACACCCTGATAACGACTGTGTTTTGACTGTTCCTTCCCATTCTATGCAAGGCTACCTGGGTTGGCTGGAAGACTGTTTACTTAGCCTAGCAGGGCGAAGGACACTGTCTCAGCTGAACTCTGGACACGCACACACAAACATATACACTGATATGCACACACTCATCCCCCCTCCCTTTCCAAACGCCTTCGACGCTTATTCCCTAACGATGCTGACGGTGGATCAAGGAGACCAGCGCACAGGCTGCAGGCCCGGATGTACTGTCTAAATTGGCGGTCTCTCACCCTTTACCCACCCCTGTTGCTTGTCATGTGTTTCTTTGGTGTATTAAGAGTTTTTTTTCATGTGCTATGTGCAGAGGTGTTTTTTCTCTGTTCTCAAACTGATCTCCCTGTTGGAGCTCAGTCTGGGGGGAGTTATTTTTTTCTCCTCATCTTTCCTCATGTGGTGCATTTTCCATTGTTATACCTCTCTGACCTGTCTTCCCCATGTGATGTTTTGTGTAATGTATGTATGGTCGGAGGGTAAGATGGCGCCGAAATTTCCCCTTGTGGGACTAATAAAGGTATATCAAATCAAATACCACTTACAGCTGATTGTGGAATATCTAGGAGAGAAGAAAACTGACGATCTGACTTGTTTCAGGGATAGTATGCTATTACGGTATCATGCTCCATTTTAGTGAGCTCTTTAGAGTGAGCTATTCTTTTACAAAAATATGTATGGCAGACTGCATGGATATACACTTGATTTTTATATACATGTAGCAATGGAACTGTAATCACCTGAATTCCAAATTTAAAAGCTGTAGCCCAGTACCTTTACTTATACAAAAGATTAGATCATTGATAAGTTCCATATACTATGTAATTAAAGTCAATACTGGAAAAGCATTAGTGCAGAGATTGATAAAGATTTTGTGGCTAAAAAGATGTTAGGCTTGCTGGGAGTATGTTTTTCTTTACCTTATGTTTTCCAATGATTTCGAACACCATCTTTCTTTTTCTTTTGCACATTGTTCAGTACTTGTCCTTTCTGCTGTCCTTTTTTAGTTCAAGGTTGAGGAGAAAAAAAACGTATTTTTTTCTGTCAGCTACCATTCAAGTTTCAAATCTGGCTTAGATTTAAAGTGTCTGTGAAAGCTTTCACGGTCACCACAGCCTGTTGAGACCTCTCTGAATCTGAAGAGTTACATTGTTTGACAAGAAGGTTTTCTCTGAAACCCTATATATAATGTTTATATATAGTGTAGCATGCAACTGTAATTATTAGTATTATAAAGATTTCAGAAGATTGTAAGTTTCATAATATAATCATCTTGTAACTTATTATATATAGTATTAACACTCAAAGCACAAACTCAAGAGCTTCTACGGACTTTGATTTACAGAAGTGCTATTTTAAAATGTTAAAGCTTAAACAGTAACATTGTATATTCCTAAAATTATTCTTTAATGTTTTATGGCTATGATGAAGACAGACATATTGGAAGATGGAGGACAAGAGCTGAAGGCTTTATTGTGTTGACTGTGACAGTCCCTCCACTGATTAAAAAACCTGTCCCACTGCATTATTCAACTTTCGGCCTGTTTCCAGGCTTTGAACAGTAATCCATGACTTTATCACACTTGGATAGATTACTGTCCAGTAACTCTTTGTGTGTCGGTGTTATCTCTGTCCATTTTTGAGCTCAATTCTAAATTCTTTTTTCTGTTTTTAAGCTCTAAAATGACCGAACTTCAACCCAGTTTTGTACTGATGCCTTTATTTTCTGTTGTCATTTTAATTCCATTCATTTTGTATTATTTGTTTATGTTATGTTCCTCCCTGAAAGGGTCTAGGCATGTGAGTGAGGGGACCAGTAACAAATGAGTCTGGAAACAGAATGAAAAGGAAAACAGACAGAGTTGTTCTGTATTAATATAGTTTTATTACAAATATATCATTTGTAATAAAACTATATTAATATATTATATTAATAGGTTTATTACAAACGACATTAACTTAAAGAGCCGGCAACGCTGTTTTACCAATAATGCCAAAGAAACAAAGGAAACACTCGCAGCAACAAAAGACAAGAAGACTACCAAACAAAAAAGGGAGGCACTTCCTACCCTACCCCTCACCACGGGGAGACACTCTCAGGGCCCACAAGCCCAGCTACTCACTAGTCAGAAGGAGGCTGTCTGTCCAAAACCTAACACAAAACCGTGTAGCGCCACAGAGGGGGGAAAAAAAAACACCCTGCTCATAGCTCATCCCCAGTTTAAATAGCCTCAGAGGTGATTGCTGACTGGAGTCAGGTGGCAAACGAGGCTAATCAAAAGCAGCTGTGTCCTGGGGAGAGAGGAGAGTGAGAGAGACAGAGGGGGTAGGAGTGGCAAGAGAGGAGGAGGCGGGGAGAGCGGGCAAACACCCCACCTACACACTCCCACAGCCTCACAGGATGTAACAGTTTATTTTAATTCTAATATTTTTTTTTTCCTGTGTTCAGCACTTTGATCACTAGTTGCTGTTTTTAAAGTGCTTTATAAATAAACTGTGACTGGCTTGGCTTTTTGAATTAGAGTATTGCGATGAGAGTGAGCATGAGTAACTTTAATGTGAAAAAAGCCCTGTCTTGTATCTACTTTGGCACAATATCACAGAAATGAAAACAAAAACAAAAATGAAACTTAAAACTTAAAAATCAAATTCAAGTCAAAAATCAAATTTAGTTGTTTATTTTATGTTGTATTTTCTGATGAATTAATCAAGTGAAAACAAAATAAAAGTGAATGGAGATGGAGCATCTGTAATCATAGCTGGACAGTAACACAACATCACAACACTCTGTGCTGTCTTGTGAAAAACAAAGTACACTTTTACTGTTTCCATGGGAATTAAGAGGGTTAGTAGTAGCCAGTAAGTTATCAGTTAAGCAAATGCACTTCATTAACTGATCATCAGGAAGTATGATCATGTCTATACGCACTGAAATATGCACTGACAGTTTACTGGACCATTCATGTATGTGTTAACACACCACTGCATTATTGTAGGAATAGATGTCCCAGCAAATTTACTCCAAGGTCAGCAATGCAATGCTCAAAGAAATTGCAAATAAAACACATCTCAGACCCTACTGGCCTCCATGAGGAAGGGCTGCCGGTAGAAAGCCTCTTCTCTCTAAAAACAACATGGCAATACGGGTTGGCTTTGCTAAGTTGCATCTGAACAAACCACAAGACCTCTGGCAGAATGTTTTTTGGACACATAGGACAAACTAGAGATATTTGACCATAGTGCACAGGACCGCATTTGGCAAAAATCAAACACAGCACATCAGCACAAATACCTCACTGTCAAGCATGGTGGTGGAGGGGTGATTTGCTCATTTTGCAGCAACAGAATCTGGGTACCTTACAGTCATGGAGTCAACCATGAACTCCTGTATACCAAAGTATTCTAGAGTCAAATGTGAGGCCATCTGTTTAACAGTTAAAGCTCGTCTGCTACAACAGAATGGCTGAAAAAGAAAAGAATCGAGCAAGAATGCCCGCAATCCTCAATGAACTAAGGCTAATTTCTAAAGAGTGGGCCACAATCTTTAGAAATTTACTTCAGTTTCTTTAGAAATGGAAAATGATGTGACAGACGATGAAGTCATACAGAAAGAGATTACTTCAAGTTATTACTGCTAAAGTTCTACCAGATGCTGAATCATAAGGTCTGCTTCATTTTTAACAGGAGCACACCAGCTTGTGTCCCAGCTTTAAGCAAGACAATAAACTGAGAGCACAAACTGTAAATAAAGATGGATTTAGCTTCTGTGACATGACCCTACTGAAGTCGAAAGTCTTCTTATGTTTTGAAACGGGGACACTGCACATTCGTACAGTAGCAACTTCTCAAGTTATCCACAATTACTAAACTCAGAATTTACATATTTTTTTGTAAAGCTTTAATTAAATGTGCATATGATTTGCAGTGAGTGTGCCTTTCCACATTTGAACCATTGTAAACCATTGTGGGAGAGAGTGCACATTATTGTTTGTGACACTGGGGATTACAAGTAAGTCCTTTTTGTGGCAGAGCCTGCTGCTGCAAAGTCAAGCAAGCTCTAGATTTAAAAGTCTTCATGCGGGGATGGTGAATTAAACATTGCTTGCATGCCATCCTCAATCTGTATCACTTCAAACATTCCAAGAGTGCGTAATTAGTCACATGGTGCCATTTTCCCTTTTGAAGAAATGACATAATGAACACACATGAGGCTAAAGATGGAATTGCATAGACAGAGTGTCCCACAATGAGGCAGGACAATTATGACAATTTAAGTCCCACAGCACGTCCCAATAATTTTCTCATGACATCCTCTGACTGATTTTTTATGCTGCTGTTTGACAATCAAGCCACCTGTCACTCACGGCTAAGCAGTTGCAGGGAGATGAGTATCCACTGGAAATACTACAAAAGGTTATTCAGTTTCAGTGAGGATGCGTGATAAGAGTGCATTCATGATACGCCTCTGAAGAAAAGAGATCAAGATCTGTGGTTTTGGTGCCACAGAGTCAGAGGAGTCAAATAGCCCCCTGTAGACAAGCCATATGGCCCAGGAAGACTTTCATGGGTGTATATGTGTGGCAGCAAGCACCATGCCAGTTCCTCTGCTGATTTCTCATTATCGAGGAATAAATAGAACAAGACAACAAAACACTGGCCCTGTTGTGTCCCATACCCATTCTGACTTTGGTGTGAGACAGATGGTACAAACTAAATGGCAAGATTTGAATAGTTGGGAAACTGGGCAGCATCACTAAGCACAACAAACAACAAAGTGTGATGAAGAGAGCATTCTATTCTGCCCCTTTTCTCCTTGTTTTGTGAATAGCACCATCATTTTTTTTCTTTGTCACCTGCTCCATGCTTCATAACCCAGTGTCACTTTTAACAACAATCACAATGACTGCACTCGCACCGGTTCTTGCATTATTGCCTCTGCAAGCAGAGCGTGTTTGTGGCAGTGGCGTGGGAGGCTGTAGGGAGCAAGGAACAGCAGGTACCAGGTCTCCTCCAAGGTGGCTGACGGGTGGGCAGGCAAGGTAGACAAGCGCAGGATGCAAAAAAACTAAAGCAGAAAGGCTACCTGTAAATAGCTCAGAAGCTTTGGTTTCTATTAAATAGCCATGTATTTCCCAGCTTCTGGTTTTATTGCTCCGTTGCTTCGGGAGTGAGAGCCCAGGAGGCTCTTCAACATTATTAGCAGCTCGCAGTACATAATCCCACAGCAGATTCTCGTCTATCTTCAGACCAGACTGAGATATATAGAGAGGGATGAGGAGCAGGAGCGAGAGTGGGGGTGGGTGGGAGTATTTGAAGACTAGGAGAGGAAGGAGGGGGGCGGTGGTTGCCAATCTTTGCCTAAGCCATTGATGCACAGAGACTGACAGAGACGCAGACATACATTGTAAATCCTCCATGTTTCTCATCATGGTGTCAATCTAATTCAATGACAGACACCAGATGGTTGTCGGACTCCAGTGGTCTCATGTGCCTCACTAAGTCATGAGGCCAGACGCTGTGCCAGTGCCCTCCTCTGCCATTCCTTTAGAAGAGGATGGAGCCACCTCATTCGGCTTCCCCGATGTCTCGGCCTGGTTCCACTTCTGTGATGCTGGCAACTCTCAGGTGCTGTTTGCCACCAGAGAAACTGCAGGGGCTGAAAATATCCAAAGCAAAACATCAGATCCTGTTTTTTTTTAAAGATTTGAACCCCCCACCCTTGCTACCAAGGTTAACTCCTCAACATTTGAACCTTCATGCTCAGAATCAGAAAAAAAGAAACACAATGGCTATAATCTATCATTTTTGAGTCTTGTGAACCTTACACTAGTTTATCTTCATTCATGTAATTTCAGAAAAAAAACACTACTTACATCTGCAAGACAAAACATTCACACTAATCATCACTCATTCTTTAACCTAGAAATATAGCGTATTTGCTAATTATAGAGCACATAATGATTAGGTAAATAAATTGCTATCCAAAACCACAAAAAAAAAAAAAACAACACATTTATTGAACAAAAAAAGACCAAAACATTTTTTAATCCAAGTTTTATTTATATCAGACAGCTCAGAAATGAATTTGTGCAGTTTATGGTTGCTTCAGTTCTTGTGACCATTTAGATTTGACAATCAAAGACTTTCTATTGCTAAATTGATGCCCCTAAAACTGCCTGATTGTCTTTTCCCAGTATCCGCAGTATGACTGTTGTTTTATGTAGATATACAGAAAATGAACAAAAATAACAGAAGATAAAAGCACCCAGAGGGGAATTCAGTTATAGCTGTCACATGGGTATGTGATATGTCCTCTAAACAAGACATCAGGATGCTGGCATTCCACAGTTAGACACTGTGCACACCAGCATATCACACACTATGCTGTTGACATCCTGTGTCAAAAGTTGAAGATAAAATCTCAGAATGCTTCAGTGAAATGTCTCATCACCATTGTTAAAGGCAGTAGCCTGTTAGATAATCACTAGATTAAAAGGGAGAGAAAGAAACAAGCATAACATCACAACATCCCTCATACCACATGCTTTTGTGATGTGTCAGAGACAGGGAAAATTGCTGCTATGGCACCAAAGGAAAAAAACAACAACTCATCATTCTCTGAGGAGCTCAAAGGACTTGCTGTGTGCTCTGTGATTACAGGCCATTGATGGCACAAATAAACTGTGTCAAACCATCAAAGCATCCTACTGATATCACTATTTAACTATTTGTTCTCCCCTTTTAGCTTGTCATGCAGAACCTGCAATTTTCCAACAGGAGTTTCGACTACCCCTTTGTTTTTTTGAAAATTAAACATCTCAATTTAAAATTACAGACAGATATTTGTACTGAAGCACTGCACAAGCAAAGAAGTGCGACTATTTAGTTGCTACTTTTGTTCTAAATGATTATGCATTATCACACTTCTTGGTTTATGATATAATCTATGTGACAACAACGGGGGAAGTAAACAACATCGTTAAAAAAAATCTCCGCTGGCTTTCATCCAGGCGTGTGAGATCACCCACTTTTTTCACCCACTGCTCCTTGCAGATTATTTCAAATTCTGAAATAATTTGCTTATCTCCTGTGTGCAAAATAATTGAGATATATCCACAGAAACAGAGTAAGGTTCAAATCAGGGGAGCTTCAGGGCCACTGGAAAAGCTACAGCTTGCATTTCTTCCTGTAGTGAATTTGCTGATTATGAGGTGCATTTTGGATCACTGTCCTGCTGTTGAAGCCAGATTCCTTTCAGTTTCAATTTCTCTACCAACTGCATCGCACTCGGATACCAAATTTGCTGATATTTTGGTGTAATTTCGTCTGCCACAAGAAGCCGCACAACCCCAAAGCATAATATTTTCCTAACAGAACTTCAGCTCTCTAAAACCTTTTTTTTCCTAAAACAACTCCAGGAGTGACTTTTATCATGTGGGGTCAGATAAGGTTTCTTTGTGAAGACTCCAGTGTAGGCAATGTTTATGCATCAGCGCTGCAGTTTTCAATAGGACTCCAACACTCTGGTGTCCTGATGATTTTGGAGATGCATGATCACTATGTGTATGTGTAATTCACAAGAAGAAAGAATTGGATGGGATATACTCACACAATGTACTTGTATGGGTGAAAGATTCAGCAGAGCAATGAGCAATGTATCCACCACTCAGCAATGCCAGTGCAGTGTAGAAGCTCCGGTGAATGAGACGATTTGAAACCTGTACTGCAGGAGCTACAAGATATGACAGACCAGTGGAGCTCAAAGGTACAGAAAAATAAGAATCCACAGGATCAACTTATTTTTAGGACTTGTTGGCTATAAAAAAATTATATATTAAAAAACAGCTACAGTTAACTGTTATTTTTTAGTGACAGTGAAAATTATATGGGTAATTGCTTTGTTTTAATTTTGGAGCTTTCTCCTGTTATGAGGGCACCAGTTCAATTCTTTATCAAGCTTGTTAATTGCTTCAAAAGCTAAAACTTAAAGGCAAGTCTGACTTATCATACAAGCCCTAACATGTTCATTTAGGTCTAATGAATTAATGAAGTGCTGAGACTGAGACAAGTAGAGCGGCTTCCTAACTGTTTACATGTCACAAGGACTGTTTCCTTTCTTTTTTGCGCTTGTAATCCAAAGTAAAACTGCGCTTGACATCATCAATTCCTGAACAACTCTAGATGGTGAAGACTGCACGTGATAAAAATGACACCAGTGGTCTTCCCCAAGAAAAGAGCATTAGAGCTACTGTGAATGCCTTTTTGTCACATGAAATTTGCCTCCCAACTCCCCTGTGGCAAAACCCCAGGCTGCCCTGTGGCTGCTCTGGAATTCTGTTCGGCACGTTCCCTATCCCCATTCACCACTTAGCATCTACATGTGCCTTGTAGCATCTCAGAAGAGATGCTTCCTCACCTCTCCTCTCCACTTACTTCTCTTTCCTCTCCCCACCCTAACCATACTCTCTGTACTCACTTTACCAGCTTGTTCACTTACCACCCTCTCTCCGCAGCCTCCCTGCTATGGTGTGACATTTGCCTTTTAGACAACGGCAGAGCGACACTTATCCAAACTCTGACCTTTCCCCCCCTCTTCCTCTCTGGCATCACTAATAGGTTTGCTGCCAATTAAGCGAGAATGCATTTTATACACCAGAAAAAAAATAGCATATCTGTTGTTTGAGCTTAAGTCGGCCCATATAGATTCAATTACCCTTATTTATCTTAACACTATACCTTATTATTACCTTATTTAATTCAGGTAACTCCTGCAGCTGCTGTAAAGGTTAATGAATGCTCACTGAATGCCACATGCCATGGGCCACTTTTGGGTATTATGCATTCAGCTTATTCAGTTGTTGGCCCACTGATGATCTACTGTACATTTTCTGTCCAGCGCTTCTAGAAATATCCTCCTGAGACAGTTTAAATGTCTCGTTATATCCAGCCTCTATGTGAAGGACAAGAACTTAAACTTAAAAACCCTCGGTGTGTTATTTTTATGCTATAATATGGAGATAACTTTACCACCAGAGGAGTTAAGCAACAGTTAAAATCAAGCCAACTGCTGTGACACAACATGTATCTAATAATTTATGTCATAGAAAGGCTCAAAAGTAAATGTTTGCCAAGACAAGGCTTACCTGATACGTCAAAGCAAGAGCCATCCAACAATCACCTTGTCAAAGCTGTGATCTCCTTTTCTTTCCTTCTAGAAGCAGCAGTGGCAGCAGCAGCAGGGTGCTAGTGACACATATGGCCAATTATAGGTGGAAGTGGAGAAGATGATGTGAGCTGAAAGCTTGTTCACACGTGGCGGGTGTCCAGACGGCCAGGGGCTGCATGGTAGAGGGCTGTGGGAGAGGAAAAACTCATCAATAGCTTTCTCCTCTCCTCTCCTCTCCTCTCCTCTCCTCTCCTCTCCTCTCCAGCTGCATATCTATGGCAAATCAAAGACTACTTTTTACCTGATCAATACTGCCCCTTAACTTCCCTTTATTACTCCGCAGCTAGAATAAGGGTTAGAGAGAGAAATGCAATAATCAGTTCATAAATCATGCAGTAAAAAATGTCAGGGGGGTAATTGTGGTTTTCTAACACCTTTTAAAGGAAGGCAGATTTTATTAGTGGGTTAACACTGCCACACGACCCTCATTCCTTATCATTATAGGCTCATAGAGGCATCAACAAATTGTAAATGTTACAATACCTCTTAGCAGACCCTGGCCTAATTTCTAAAATACATCTGCTGAACATGCAGATACACAAGCAAAGTGAGTGGCACTAAACATGATTTACTCCTACATGAAAACCTTGTCCGTTTGTACAATAAGACAGGTGTTTCATGGTCAAACTCGCAGTCTGGGCTTTAAAATAAATTCTTAATCATTAATTTGTTTAGGTATTACTTTCGTCACTGTTGGTTTCCCAAAAAACAATAGAAGGTTTCCTTTGTTTGTATAAATACAAAGCACAAATAAGTGGAATGATTGCCTGATTAAGGTGCAACAGAGTATTGTTTTCTATAAGGCTTTCTCTCTTCTCTCCCCAATGGATTTCAACTGGCCAATAATTTCCCACCATATACGCGAGTTATAGTGTTTTTGTCACATCTTTTAGTGATTAAATGGATCGATGTCTGTTCTCTGTGGGTGATTAATCCCACGGGGTTAGAGAGATTACAGAGAAGGAGTAACAGAGAAGCCTTCTTAATGGATTCACGCAGAGAGCCTTCCATTCGTAAGGCTAATGATATTGGATTACAGGACCAAGGCTTCAGAGAGCAGAGGGAATACTTACAAGACTTAAAAAGCTAGAAAGAAAGAAAATAGATTTTACAATAAGAAAAATCTAGGGGCGAGGACTCAGATGCAAAGCATGACCTTGAACCATGTGCTGCCTGACAGGCCTTTCCTGCTGTTTTTCTGAGTGGGACAGAACAACTCAGCACCTGCATGGCTAGTGGGGATTTATGTATTGGCTCTTATCTCATGTGATCTAGCAGTCTTGCAGTGAAGTCTCACATATGATTGATCATAGTCATTATTAATCAGTGGGATGGGTAAGCAGTGCAAGGGCTCTTTGCAATGAGCCACTACTACAGTCATTAGGCTGTCGCACATAGACCAGCTGTTTTAAACTGAAGAGTGCTAGAGTATACCAGGTCATCTTAAGGCAGTAAGGGTCCTTAACTGTGGGTAAAACTGGGCGGAGCTTAAGGACACAGTCATATGTCTCTTCCACAGATTGACATGGAAGTAAGAAAGCTGTACCCTTGTGGTCCAGAGCACTGGAAAGCCTAGCTATGTGTCATCACTGACAGCTTGAAACCTCCTCTAAAGCTCTGTCAGAATCCAGCTGTAAACTGTGCCTGCCTAAGCTACAGTCCAGAAAAGGGGGTTAAAATGGGGAGCAGGAGGTGAACAGACTAAAGGGAAAGGTGGGGAAAGGAAAGCGTATCTCTGAGTTTTAAAGCACATTTATTAACCACGAGGGGAAACAGTGGTCCCAATCACAGCTGGAGGTCACCCATGTTACTGGGATGGAATAAGAGTCGAAGCAGGCTGCAGCCGGTTACTCCAGGTCACTGCACAAGCAATTGCCCAATTTCATGTGGAGTGTATAGACTAAATGCCTACAGAGTGTAACAAATTACAAAACACTGTTTAATCTTCCACTGGGCTCTCAATGGATATTCAAGCCTGATGAAATGGCCTACGCGTGTGTGTCCATCAATGGTGTTTAGAGAATTTTCATAATGATTTTCCACTTGCTTTGACCATACTGTGTCACTGAACAAAAGCTATTTCCAGATCTGGGTAGGTGCCAGTCCAAACTAAAGAATAAAGGGAAGCGAGGTGGCTTTTGTTTGCAACAACAACTCCAGTCTTTTAATTTGATGTCTAGACATATCATAGAACAAATGTATTTAGAAAGACTGGTGCATGTTTTGAATTAGTCATTCCACTGAACTCTCAAATGAGTAGTGACAGTTCATGAAGGAGCAACAAAGAAGCAATCATGGCCCCAAGGTACTGTGTGTCATCCCAGAGCAAAGGGCAGTTGCTGTCAGGAAATTGTGAACCAACTAAAAAAACAAGCAAGTGACCGCGTGCCCCAAGCAAGAAGTTATGTACTGTCCCCAACCCACCCTGTCTACTCCACTCTGGCCAGGATATCCCCAACATAAGTGAGTGACATCACTGTGTCCCCACACACATACAGTATACAATTGTCTACCAAACTGAAGTAGTGCAAAAGTATGAATTTTTGTTTTCCGCGTCCTTGTTTCTCAGATACTAAAATTATTCCCCTTTTGAAAAACACAAAGCATTGACACGACTATAACTTTCACATCATCTTAGCTTGAGTCTAACGGCTACAGGGAACAGCAGCAATTACTAATAAATAAAAAAAACAGAATCTGTTGGAAATTGAGATGCATTGACTGTAGGAGCTGAGCAAGGGAGTATTATTGTAGCGGAAACATTCGCAAATGTGTCTGGAGAGTTGTGTATCGACTTCAGTCAGCTGCAAGTTGAAACTCTTGTCACGGTCCTGGGTCTTATGACCCAGTGTTTTGAGTTTCAGTTCTTTTGATGTTCATAGTGTATGTTTAAGCTTATCAGGTTTCCTAAGTTTATTTGTTATCATGCCTAAGTGTTTCTAGTTCTTATTATTTCCCCCTCGTGTTCCAACTATGTTAAATCTCCCTTGCCCTTCGTGTGTTTCATGTCTGTTGTCTTATGTTGTTATGTCTGCCTCTCATGTTCCTGTTTCATTTTGGAGAGATCTCGTGTTTTTATATTATGGATTATGTTTTGAGTCCTTTGTGGTACTGTTTCGTGTTTCCCTAGATCTCAGTTATGGTTATCTTAGGTTTTGCTCTTTGGCTTCGTCATATGGCTCCCCTGTGTTCCATGTTATGTCCACTGTGATGTTTTTGTACCATATTTCAGGTTCCTATATTCTGTCTCCCCAGTTGCTGTTAAGTTTGCATGTTTAGAATTCAGTCAGTGTGTTTCCTGTTTTACTTTGAAGGTCCATGTCTCATGTGAGTGTTTCTAGTTTCACTTCCCTTGCCTCGTCCTGCTTTATTACCCTCAGCTGTTCCTCCATGTGTTCCCACTTCCCCTAATCACCTCCTGTGTATTTAAGTCCTCTGTTTTCAGTGTGTGATTGTCAGGTCGTCTGTTGTCCACGCCATGTTTCCTATGCCATGCTTCCAAGTTTCTTGTCTAGGTTTTTCTTATTGTTTGTTTAGATTTCCCAGTTTAGGTTTGTGTTAATTTTGCTTCAGTTTGCCTTGCCCTTTGTTTGTACCTTTTTTTCCAGCCATATTAAACGGCTCGCTTTTTGTTAACATTCAAGTTTTGTTCCCTGTTCCTTGGAGTCTGCATTTTGGGTCCTTTTTCAATTCATACAGTCTGCCCTCGCCAGACTGTGACAACTCTGTCAGCTTATCTTGTAAATTTACACAATGCGATCAGGATCACCGCCCGAAAAGACAATTCCCTAAACACGAAGGATGCCACCACCAAGCATTAAACAACAACTATGCAAGCCTATTATGACCATCTACACCCACCCCCACGAAAATAGGGGCAAGTTTGAGACTACCAAATCCCTCAAATCTTTTCAGAAAAGTGAAACCAAATATTCATACTAAGAAACTGTTATTAGGGTTTCAAAAACTACAATTTTATGGTTATTTTGTTGCTCATAGCTCCGTTAACTAACTGGTAAAACAGTTTTTAAATCTAAAGTAATTCTGTTGGACCTTAAAGGGAAAAAAAACAGTATTACTGCAAAATCACACAAACACACAGCAAAAGAAACATTTTCTCTTAAGTAATCAGGAAAAAAAACATCTTGAAATCTCTGAAGTACTAGCACTTAAAAAGCACATTTATAGAAGCTTTTATGACTCACATGACTCACAAATCTGGGTGAGCTGTGCTTGTGTGCTAACCCAGGGTGATTTTTTGGAATCCAGTCCAAGGTTAGGTTTATGTCACATACTTCTGACGTCAGGCAGTTATGGGGGCTAATTATGGACCAGCACAGGGGGATTTCTGCCTCCAGTGATAGCTGCTCACGTGGTGGGGTTAGTCGTGCTGCTGACTCTTTCAAAAACTGTCTGTCTGAGTGACGCGCTCATATACAGTATATATATATATATATATATATATATATATATATATATATATATATACACACACACACACACCACACACAAAATGAATGTAGCCTATATTTTTTTGCAGTGCAGAAAGTCTCCAGGTAGAGAGGCAAGTTTTCCCTCAGTGCAGAAGCCATTAGTCAGAATGGAGGTGATTTATGAGTTGTCTCCTTGCAGAATTTAAATTAACTGCCGTGCTGTACAGAGGTAGGATCGAGGTTACTACTGCTTTTTGGGTTGCTCCCCTTTGCACTCCACCTCTCAATCTCTCTCTCTCTCTGTCTTTTCTCTCCCACTCTGTCTTGTTTCCCTCTTTCTCGTGGGGGAAATTTGTACTGCTTTTTGGATTCAGGTGGTCAGTTCACTCATGGACTTTGAAAAATTTCACAGGAAAAGATGCTCAGTCCGATGAAAACATTTTCTTTTCTTCCAGTAAGCAGATTCATAACAAGGAAATCTACAAGGTCAAGGGCAGCACTTACTGCTGAGAAGGTGCTGGACGTGGGTACTCCTTTAATTTACCCAGAGTAAACGCCATTCAAAACGCAGTATATGTAAATACCCTGTATATGTGTTTCCCACACTAATTTATGAATAATTAATAATAGATTTGGTTGAAATGTGGAGCTACAGCATTACTAATCATGGATTTCTAATTATTTTAAGATGCATTTTATAGTACCATTTATTGCCTGATGGCAATAAGATATATAACTGAGCTGGCTGACATAAAAGCTTAAAGGACAGAGTCCTCATCAGAGCTCATCAGAAACTTTCACCGTGACACATGTAATTCATTTAGACTTCATACACTTAAATGCATATTTGTTGCACAATACTTAATGCTGTGTGGCTAGTCTATGCCCTGAGACAGCGGCTTCAGGGTGGCTCAAATAGCTAGCTGGAGTCAGAGGTTCAAGGTTAAGGGCTCATGGGTAAGGGTAGAGGCAAGAAGGTACATAGTGGGGAGGGGAATAAGGAGTGAGGATGACTCCATGTGACATCCCACTGTAAGAAAATCATATAGTTTTATACAAAATATAAGCGCTGTGTATGTGAAGTCACAGATATATTACTTTTAGTTTATTTTCTACATAAATCATATGCTTTCCTGTACAGTATTAGTCCCTTTTTTGCTGATGAAGAGATGCTCTACCAGCAGCTTTATTGCTTCTACCATCAAAGCACACACATAGTGTGCCTACACACATCTCTCGATTTTCTCCTGCAGGCTCAGTGGGTTTGCAGTGAAATATGGGGTGATTTCATTATGCATCTGTTTCCCATATAGAGCCTTGACCTTTAGTGTACTTTTGCAGAATTATTGTAGTTGTGCTAAAAGAGGGATGCCGTTATTGTGTTATAATTCCGTTGTTTTAATAATAATATTACAAGGTGATGCATTTATCATAATGTTTAATTTATAGTTGTTTCGGGTTTGCACTGTTTTACTTTAGTTAGGAACAGAGGCATTAAAGAGGGGGGGAGAAAAACTGTGAACATGAAAATACACCACTCCATGGAAATCTCCAAAAACTGGCTTCTATAGAGCTGTGTCATTTATGAAGTTACCATAAATACTGGAGGGAGTGAGGAATAGCTTCCGATGCCAAATACAAAACCCATCTGCCAGCTCCTCAAACCTCTCTAATTAAGATGTTGTGCCTTCTGCTTAATCTAGGGTTTTATGTGCAAAACTGCATGATTTTTCTCCAGAGCAACAATTTCCTTGGTCAAGAAGTTGTCCAGCAGATAGCCTCTTGTTAAACTCTGCATATTGTTTTTGTAGTCATTAAACAAATCAAGCACTGTGTACCAGAAATGCAGGCTTACATTACACCGCAGGGGAAAACTCATTCAGAAGTGCAGACATGTCACTTTGTGATTTCTGGTTTCAAAAAGACTACAAAAATAGGACTTAGCAAACCACTGGGCAGCATCTTGATGGAAACATTCATCTTTTATATAGTCTCTATTTGCAATCATGCGAGTGTGAGGGTTACTGCTAAATTTCCTCTTGAGAGCTGTGTTTAATCACTGCAAAATGGAAACTACAAGCTGGTAAATGGTCAGTAAATTCTCCTGTCTTGTGGGACTTACTGCTTGTTACTCGACAAATACTACATATATTTCTGCACAGTAAATACCAAAGACGTGACATATGATCTTTGATGGATAGAAAGAAAAAAGCAAAGTAACTGTGACACTTCCAGACATTTCTTCCTGTTAAAAGGGAGTTTTTCCTTCCCATCGTCACCAAAGCGTTTGCTCATAGGGGTTCATATGATTGTTGATGTTTTCTGTGTATTATTTTCTTTAGCTCTTGTGTCAGGCAACTGTTGTTGTGATTGGGTGCTATGTAAATAAAATTGAATTCAATTCAACAGGTAATGTAAAATGAACACATGACAACAATAAATTAGTGAGGTTTAGCGTTGAAGAAGAGCAGACTTTGTTACCTTTGGACAGAATGAGGGAAGCTTTTCCCCACTGTTAGTGGTGCTAAAGCTTTGTAGATACTGCACAGAGATTAAAATGCTAATAATCATCTCGCTTAATGATTAGAAGCAAAGTAAGCGTGAGAATCTATGCTTCAAAATGTCACACTATTCATTTAACCTTAAACAATCTTACTGTTTCAATCATAGTTTCAGAAACAACAGTTTTGGTGCTGCATTAACCAACTGTAAACATTTAATACCTCTTAAGATATCACTTGTTCACTCTTGCATACACCTGCTAAATCACAAGATAACAAATGCAGAGAACACAGGAAATTTGCTACTTTAACGCTTCTAACGCTCTTTTTTTCTCTTGTTATCTCACCTGTGGGGAAGTTGTCTATTTCACACAAAGCCTCATACTCTTCCCTCGCAACAGAATATTCCTCTGTGAGTTTCTGCCCAAGCTTTGCCATGCTGGGAGCGAAACCAGACCACAGAGAGTCTTTGCTGGACTCCAGCTGAGATTTTGACAGACTCTTGTCTTCAATGGGTAGATGAAGGAAGCCACCCCGGGATATCCCCTGGGTTGGGCAAGAAGAAGGAAAACAATCAGAGAGAGAAAGTAACACAAAACAATCATCACATGTCTACGTTAAATCTAAAAAGCACTCAAACAACACTCAGGACACAATTTCTACTGTCTAAATCCTTCAACCAAAAGAAGAATGTAGCTAGCGATGATTGCAGCTGCGGTTAGAGTGGACACCATTAATAATTTCATGCTGTCAGTTGCATTAACCCAGATGAATGCTTCTTTTCTTCACAGTGATACAGGGCGCGGTTCTCTAAGGGAAAACAGTTTGTACATTACTGCTGCTCACCACGAGGTTTATGGACTGTTTTGAGTCACCAGGTCATGAACTCTGGAAATTGTTTTTTTTTTTAATGCTCGGAAAAAGTAATTATTACCACTAGTGAATCAATAGTAATTAATTTAACAACTAATTGCTGCCACTCTACTTAGCTTAGTTTTAAGTATAAGTGTAATTTTCCAAAGAGAATTCTGACCTTTTCTTGCAAAGCACAGTTCAAATCAGATGCAAGTGGAGGAGGAAAGCAGAGAGCGATGTGAGGTGTTTAGCGAGAGGATGACTTTTCAGTTCATGCTGTGAGTGACACTGCAGTCCTGGATGAGGTGGAAAGGTCACCTCATCATTTGGGAGCCTTGAGGGAGAGGAGTCAAGGCAGACAACAAGCTTGCAGCATGCAGGGCAGACTGAGAGGATGCACAAATGAATCTCTCTCACACACACAGTTACCAATCAAATTCATTATGAGATTTTGATTTTGATCATAGGAAGTAGCAAGTTTGTAAAAAAGCTTATAGTTAGAGCTGAATGAATGACCCTAAACCATCCCTTAGTTGTATTGGTGCTATATAAATGAAACTTGCCTGAAGCTTTGCTGTTCAGTCAAGTAAAAAAGAGAAAATAGACAATATATAAGCAGGCTAAAAATCAACCCACAGTTATGGATGACAAAATTCAGCCTGAATGTCTAAATTGTACAGTATTCTACTCTTGGATGGTGATGTGTGTCAGTGTAATCAGCTAGTAAATATTTCATAATCTTGCTTTCAGAGCATGCAACAATAATCAGCCCACTGCACTGAAAAGCGCATACAAAAAGGCTGATTTAACTATACGTGTGACATAACATGCAAAGTGGTTACAACATGTCATAATCACTTCTGTGTCAGGATTTATCGTGCAAACAAGAGCCCCCAACATGAAGGAACACCAGACTGACTCGCCAATTAGTGGATGAGCTCTAGTCTGCAAAGTCAGTTATTATGTCTTGTAAAAATGCGATGCTGTCACATGGTTTAGTAAACAGGGCAGATATCGGGCTTGTGAGGACTGTAGCTGCTGTAGTGAGGAGGAGCACATGGCCCGAGGGTATTTGTGTGTGTGTTGCTCTTTTCCTCTGGAGTCATGTCCTTCACTGTTTCTGCATTCACCTGGATATTCTGTGCATTCTAGTGTGCGTCAGCAAGAAATCACAGAAGCAGAGAAAGCTTAAAGCAAATACATATTAATTTTGTCAGCACATATATAAAATAACTCCTCCCTGACTGAAAGATTGCCCTCTTTCTCCCGTCTCTCTCTCTCTGTCATAAACAAAACTGTATGCACACACAAACACACACACACTTATTCCAGGCATTTTGCAGAAGCTATGTCCCCACCCTAAAATCAGCCTTTTTCCTTTCCCATTTTCCTTCAAATGCACAAATGCACCATTTCCCCCTCACTTACTGCCTTCAATTTTGACTTCCTCTGCCTTGCCTATGTTTTGAAGCTCACACCCCCTCCCCATCTCCAAACCACCTCAGTGGGTGCCAAGCAGTCACAGCAGTGGCTTGATCCTGGCACTTATGAAAGGAGCTCTTTGATAAGCCTCGGCCAGGAGCAACACAAGGGAAGCAATCAGAGACACAAACTCAACTAGAGATGAGACATCTACTGTGTTTGCTTGTGTGTTTGTGATGTTGTTTTGTTTCTTTGACCTGTTAAACTTCACTCTTAAAAAAATCCATGAAAGTCTTTTTTTTATTTTTTTTTTTATTCTTCCATGTTTTGTGGTTTTCCCTTGTGCACTTCTGAAACTCTTGGAAACACATTTGTTCTTCCTCCCCATCTCTTTGTAACCAGGGAGAACAACAAAGTGATTAAAAGCTTTTGAGGTGTGTTTGGATGTGGCTGATGTCTGGACGCAGTGCTACTGAGGTTCTGGTTTCCTGTTCTTGCCATGTCCTCGCATCTGCTCACGTTTCAAACTTCAAAAGCTTTTGCTCTCATCACAGTTCGATCAGTAGTACAGTACAAAACCTGTTTGTGCTTCCTTTTAACAACACTTAACGGTGCAACCCCATCCCAAAAAAACCCCAAAAGCATGCTGTACATTTAAAGGATAACCCCTTTGTCTTTCAGAGTAACATAGCAGGGTTACACAAAAATGCATTCATATTTTTCTGCATTTTTATTTATTGCATTTGTTTCTATTACATGTATATTTGTTATACTTAAACATGTCTTCACCATTCTTTGATATATTTTGCGCTCTGACATTTACTCCAATAACGCAACCATCCATTTTTCTTCAACTCATCTAATTCAGGGTTGCACAAGAAGACTGGAGCCTATCCTTGCTATCATGGGGCAAAGGGTGGAGTTTGTACCATGGACAGGTTGCCAGGCTACTGCAGGGCTAACCCAGACCAATAGACAACCACTCATTTTCACACTTCTACTACCAGTGTAGAATATCCAGTCCTAACCTAACAAGCATGTCTTTGGACTGAGCAAAGAACCAGAAATACCCAAGAGAACAAGTAAACTCCACAAAGACAAGCCCCAGCTGGCTGGTGGATTCAAACCCAGCACTATATTGCTGTTCAGTGACAGTGCTAACCACTCCCTCCAATAAACCAGGTCAAAAAAAATACTTGGATTATCTTGTGAGCAAGTGAGAATGTAGATTAATAAATCTAGTTATTGAAAAACTCAAAGGCAACATTAACATTACTATTTTGGTTCACTTTCCCTGAATTTTTAATATCTAGAAAAAGATAGAAAAAAATGTTTCTTTTTTTGCATGCAGACTGGAGTCAAATTCCTTATTTGTGTGCACACACTTGGCCAAATAAAGATGATTCTGATTCTGATGTTTATTGGTTAATTGGTAAATAACCTAATCTAGCTCTTAACCTCCTGCTCCACTCTCTTTCCACTTTTGGGATTCAGGAGTTGCTGCTGTTGATATCCTGCCAGATGTGGGAGTTGAAGATCTTCAGTTCCAGGCTTTGCAGATTCACCCAGTACACCATCATTACACACTTGGGTGCACCAAGCCTGCCTGGCATTTTCTTCGGCATCAAAGTCATCTGACGGCTCAGCTCCTTTCTTCAACAAACTTTCCAGGACATACAGCCACAGACCTTATTGGACAAATACAAATTTAATCGCCCTGCAGCCTAGGGGGCCATGTTGCCAAGCGCATTTATAAATATCTTTATACTCAAACATAACAAAATACCACTCAGGTTCAGATCAGGAAGGCAGTCCCTCCAGGTTTCATTGTCTTTGCCCATGTGAACATTAATGTCACCCAGTAGTCCCCACAAAGACCCCAACCAAGGATTCCAAGTTAGCCAGGTAGTGAAGCACTGATTAACATCCAAGTGTAAACAACAACTAACCTCGTCAGTGGTGATGACACAAATCCTACCTCTAAACTCTAACCTCAAAGTGATGTGAAAAGTCAATTTTGGAAAAACAATTTGACATTTTAGATGCATTTCAGTTCATAGACTTTACAGACTATGGAGAACAAATTAGTAAAAAAGACAAAAATTATATATTCTGACACCATAGGATTATGGTCACGACCAATAATGACTTAGAAATCACAGGGTTAAACAACTAATAACTATGAAATTAAAAAAAAAAGAAGAAATTCAGTTGACTTATCTCTCTGTCGTACTGCTATTCAGGTCTCAAAGCATGATGTCAGCAACATTCAATTGAATTTCACCTCTAATTACACCTACAGATGATCTCTTTATATGCAATCATGCAAAACAAACCAGCTCCACTGACAGATATTTCAGCTGTTACAGCAGGTAGTGCCCGCCTATGTTGTACCTCTTGCTCCCATCGCTACTGGTTGGCTCTCTGTCTTTCTCATCTCTCTTTCATCACTATAGCATTCTGTTTGTCCTCTCTAGTGTGCATTGATCTCTGTGGTGCAGAGCTTTAGAGATTTGGGGCACAGTGATCTGACTGTCACTTACAGCCGGCAGGTGTGAAGAACAAACAATGACCCCTTAAGCAAACCCCAAAACCAATTTAGGCCCTGTGTACTTCGTCATATAGGCAAACTCCATGTCTGTTATGAGGAATAGAACAAAACAGCCAAATATGCATTGCAGGTGCACCTGGTGTGCCAGTTATTTGGATATGTCTCACGCTTTCTGCTCTGTGATAAATTAGACAACCAACTGGTGATGCCATAAGTTTGTGCCTGAAGTTTAATGATGATGAAGAGTCAGAAATACAGCAAAATAACTGGTGATATGTCAAGTGTAGTGATGACAAATAGTCAGGCATCCTGCTCATTGATCCATCTCAATCCGTCACAAGAGCGCAGTCCAGCTCAGGAACAAACTGTCCTATCAAAGCCAGAAATAGGCAACGCTGAGAAAGCCAAGAGTCTGGAAATATTTTCCAACCAATGACCACATGGGCTGATTTCACTAATTAACACAAGTTTAAACAGATTAGTGGAATCTATCTATAAAAACACCTGGTGTACTAAAAAAAACTTGACCTTAACCAAATATGTGTGCATATGCCACGGCAAAAATAATCTAAAAATGGGAACGCTGGATTACTGCAACTTTAAAGCATACTGTGCCATTT
Organism: Maylandia zebra; assembly: GCF_041146795.1. NCBI lineage: Eukaryota > Metazoa > Chordata > Actinopteri > Cichliformes > Cichlidae > Maylandia > Maylandia zebra. The sequence continues at coordinate 28,733,398 of NC_135170.1, forward strand.
TATCAATGAGACCTATAATAGTAACATGTTTTCAATTCAGTCAACTTGATCTGGATCTGAACTTTAAATGCATTTTGTTACTCTATTAGCTGCATTGGCTTAAATACATAAAAGATACATTTAGATATAAAGGGATAAGCCCACCCCTGCTGTTTTTACGCTTGCTTCTGTAAAATCCTATTTTTCATAGCTTTCCATTTGCATGAACAGACTTGCCAGATTTTCTCCATCCATCACATATTAGTTCTTTTTGTGTTCTGATTTAAAGTTGACCAAAAACAAGCAAAACAAAATTGCTGCAACCCAAACACACATTTCATGATGACTACGTTTGCCATCTACCAACTTTGTCATTTGCTTTCTTACTTTACCATTCATCACACCAAGGGATGAAAATGTCAAACAAATGACATCACTGCTGCATATGGATTTTTTTTCCTCCCAACAAGGACCCTTAATTTGATAAAAACCATGAAATCGATACCTAAAAAAAGACACAAATAAGAAATGGTGTCAGCACATTCAGGTGGAGAAACAGTCTTATTGACACAGGGGGAAGGGGAGTAGAAAAAAAATATATCAGCAGAGGAGCATCAATGCCGGCTGCCCCGAAGAGTGGGGTAGACATGTGATGTTCCACTGAGATCATTAAAAAAAAAAACCACACTCAAACCTTTAAGAACAGGTTACATGTGTGGTTGTATGGTCATTCTGTTGGCTCACTGGTCTGTTCTTGGCATTAACTTTTATAATTAGCACCTTTTTTTTCCTGAGAAGCTGCTAGCATTTCCTGGCATGGAAGACTTAAATGTTGTCTTGTGTCTGCACATATATGCATGAATCTTTAGAACCCACCTCCAGGAAAAAAAAAAAAAAAGATTGGCTTTCCACAGCTCCATCTTTATTTTTAGAGACTGGATGCTGATGAGAGAGAGGAGAAAGCAAAGGAGTGAGAAACAACATCCCAAGTGGGGAAAGGAGGGAAAGCAAGGAGAGGAGGAACGAGAAGGTTGAAAGAGGGGGAGCAAGGTGGTCAGGGGGTTGTTGTGGTTCTTCTGTGGTTTCGGAGCGTGGCTGAAAGAAATGCAGTGTGATGAGAGTCCTTCTACTGAGTGAGCCAGAGAGAGAGAGAGAGAAAGAGAGAGAGAGAGAGAGAGAGAGAGAAGGGGACGTAGCCACACCAGCCCCTCACTCGGTAGGGGAGCAGAGGGGAAGGGGGGAGGCTCCGCTGCTCTGCCGTATAAAAAGCCAAGCCTGAGAATCCGGCTCCACTAACTCACTATACGTACACACATACACACACACACACACACACACACACAGACACACAGTCACAGAGATCCAGTGACTGCTCTGTTTCTCTCACACTCACCCACTCTCATCATCCTCTCTCTCTCTCTCACTCACTCTCTCTGTCTCGCTCCCTCTGTCTCTCACTCCATTCCTTTGGGCTCTGCATCCTTCTTGCTTCTTCTCACAAGTCAGATTGTGTTTGTAAGTACGTGCTGAATGTCTTCGTGTGGATGTTTGGGTTTCCTTAAGTATTTTTTGTGTGTGTGAGTGACTGCTTGGTTACTTTAGAGTGAGTTAGTGGAGCAGTGAGGTGTATCAAGTGTATGTGGGTCTTTGTCTCACCCTCACACACTCGCCGCTCCTCTTGCAACTCTTCTTGGGATCTGTGGATCCCTTTCCTCGGTGACAGGCTCCCCACACCAAGCAGTCACCATTTCCGCCCCCGGGAGACCCACGCTGGCAGCGCAGCCTCTTCCCCGACTCAGCATCGGGAGGAAGACCCTGGTGGCGGCTGCCGTAGGGGTTATGCTGGTCCTGGTGCTGGTGGTGCTCATCCCCGTGCTCGTCAGCTCCGTGGGTACAGATGCCAGCCACTATGAGATGCTGGGCACCTGCCGTATGGTGTGTGATCCCTACATGAACAAAGGCACTCCAGCCAGCAGCACGAGCTCCACCGGTCTTCAGGCTGAGGCAGAGGCGTTGAGTGACCACAGCAATGTGCTTCCACCCTCCACCTTACTGCAGGGCCCACAGGGGAAGCCTGGCAGGCCAGGCAAGCCGGGACCACCTGGACCGCCGGGAGAACCAGGGCCACCAGGGCCACCAGGACCAGCTGGACCTCCTGGTGACAGAGGAGATCAAGGAAGGACTGGGATTTTGGGTCTGGGGGGTAACGGAGCTATCAGCACAGCCACCTACAGCACAGTACCTCGGGTGGCCTTCTATGCAGGGCTTAAAAATCCCCACGAAGGCTACGAGATCCTCAAGTTTGATGATGTGGTCACCAACTTGGGCAACAACTATGATGGCATTTCGGGCAAGTTCATCTGCAGCATACCGGGTACATACTTCTTCATCTACCATGTGCTGATGAGAGGAGGGGACGGCACAAGCATGTGGGCAGACCTCTGCAAGAATGGCCAGGTTAGTGCTTTGAAACTTTTCTGAGTTTTCTTTCTCAGCGTAAGACTATCTGACTCCTCTGATGCTCACTCTCCTGTCCTCTCCCGCTTCCTCTGTGGCTCTCCTGCTTAAAGAAGTAGCTTCATGACACACCCTGCATATAAAAAGTGACATTGCGAGACAAGTTGGGCATCTGTCGTCCGCCTCTAAAGCCTAGAGCGCGCAGCTGTGGCATACACCGCGCCTAGAGATAAAGATGTGTTGACCGTTTGCAAGTGCGTCCCCTCTTTGCATGATGCGTCCTGACACTGCCGCGTCCCGCGATCTAGAGGACGGTCACGGTGTGGACTGAGCGTGGGGTGCGACCGATCTTTTTGCTTGTACACTGTAAAATTAGCAAAAAAAAAAAAAAAAAAAAAGAAAGAAAAAGGAAAAAACTATCGTGCGTATCGATTTTCCTGAAGTGGAAGCAACGTGAGGAAGGAGTTGAGTATCTAAATTGTTTTAGAGTGAAAACGCTCGAGTGTTTATTAAATCAAATTGCAGAAGTAGAAAGTATTTTTTAACCTACAAGGCTGAATTTTCCAGAGGGCTTTACTTTCATTTTATCAGTTTCGGAGGACGAATTATACTCCATATAAATGTCAGTAGGGAGGGTTATTGTAAGTATTATTAATAATATTATTATTATAACATTCTGTTGCGACATAACTTTATACTCATAGTCGCTGTGAGTGAAAGTAGCAGATGGGGAAATGTGAAATTTCGCTTACAACATATTAACTGTACATTACATGTGGAAGCTTAGCGGACACCGCGGACCAATCCATCTGCCTTTACAGTCGTATTAAATGCATTAGGACGTCTGCATGATCTATTATCGCTTTCTTTGATGCATCATTTTAATGGGGAGCTAACATTATTGTGCGCCCCGGAGGGTCTTCTCAGGTTGGCAATGCGTACCAGATCAGGCTTCCCACCCGCCGTCAGATCTCTTATCTTCAAAACGGCTCAGTAAAATGGTTTGCCTGTAAGCAGATCGGATGCCATGCTACAGTTATTCTTTGTTTTGCTTAACCAGCTTGTGGCTGAGCCCATATCAAACACTGTAGTTTGCTGCAAGTGTAATCACAGACACCAAAAAGCACTATTTGCAGTAAAGAAATTAATATTCGTGTTTATAAAAACAGATCTATTTTACCTGATTTCACCTTTCAACCTGCAACCTGCACACGAAACAATAAAATCTCTATTATAGGAGAAGAAATCATGGCAAATAACAATAATAAAAATAATAACCTTCACATTGCACTTCACACATTATTATGCTTTACTAATGTGGGCTGAAACTGGATGCGTTACAAGCTCTGCTGCACTTAATTCCTTGCCACCATGCATGGTCAGAATACTTTACCCAAACTGAGACACAATATTCATCGTTTAGGAAATGTGACAGACATTTCAGCTTTAAATTAACATCATATGAGAACACTTGTTTCAAGTCACATGAAATGTATTATATTTGGACCACATTCAGAATTTCACAGTGATTCACAGCCTGGTACACAGCAATGAGATTGATCCTCTGAGACTCAGTCTCCAAATGCAATTTAAAAGACCTGCTTCACATTTATTAAATACTATAAAACATATAATGGCTATTTTTCCCTTTTATAATGTTAAGTGACCTGTTTAAAAAATGTAAATATGCAATAGTTAATATGGGGTGCTCAATAACAAGTACTGTGGTCATGATATGTGAGATTTAGAGATGAAATAAGATTTGGTGTGAAACTACTGTGTCACCCAGGGAGATAGAGGTTAAATCCTTTAACCTCACCAAGTTCAAGCCCAGGGAGAAAAAAAGAGTTACAACATTTGCCTTCTATATACAGTATAATGTCTCACTCAACAGTAATGTTTCTGGGTGGGCGTAAAAGCATTGATATATAATAGGGGAAGAAGAACATATGTTCCTATAAAACGCCTTCTGTTCCCGCTTCATTGTGCTCCCAAGAGGAGGGTGTGGAGGTACTTAAGTTAGACGCACAGTGTGCATCACCAGAGACCCGCGTAATGTTTATAAAGTGGTAACTGCTTCTCTTTCTCTGTCTTCCTGTGTCCTATGCACAGCTTATGCATAAATGTTCAGTCCTTCCATGGTGTTTATTAGGTTGCTTGGCTGATGGAGGACGCCCTAGAGACTTAGTTTGTGTAAATGACTGTGAATAGTTATAAATGTTGGGCAACTTATGCTACATCTCTGCTGAAGTGTTCAGAGTCAAACTGAAACTCCTACAGTCACACTGGTGCTTTACTCAGCTCATTAAGGCAGCAAAAAGCTACACTGTGAGTTGGGATAGGGGAGGCCAGGGAATTGCAGACAATACTAGTATTTTATCATCTTTTGGCGTTATTGAAGTGGTGGGTTTCCAGGCCTTGCAGAACTGTTTTACTCCAGCATGTGCACCTCCTACTCCTGGGGTTCTTACAAGCTGTTTCGAACATAAGCATCCAGAGGTTACTTTATTTCTTCTCCGCTTCTTCCACTTTGTGTTTTAACTTGGCAAAGGGCACCAAGTGGAATCCAAACACTGTCTCCAGAACTTTGACACTTTTCAAGCTAGAGCAAAAAGTTGCAGTTTTTGGTAAACAAACAAAAGGAAAATCTATTTTCAGCACAGCACACTTTATTCACTTTCCAGCTTCCTCTTCTCACACTTTTTTTTGGCTTCTTCTTTGCATGTTCTTTTTATTTTTGTGCCAAATATCCCAACCGATCCTAAACTCTTTCCAATAAATCAATGCTTTGCTACAACCTGTCTTGGACACATCCTGAGAGACATGGCAGCAGCTATAAGATGATAAATTTAATAGACGCAGTAAAAGGAGAAGAAAGAAAGAGGACAGAAAAGAGATAGTTATTGTGCTATTGTGCCATCGAGTCTATTTAATTGTAATTAAAAAGCTTGAACCAGATCCAGGATGTGTTTGCGCTTTTCCTCTCCGTTCCCTTCTTAATATTGTTATTAATCCGCAAAACCGTTTCAGAGTTAATTAAAAGCAATGACTTCAGCGTCAGTCTCTCAAGAGGACCATAGTGAATAATCACTCTGTCTCCTCCTTTAATAAGCTTCAACGTCCTTCGTGCACATGGCTCTTCCCTAGCAATTACCGCAGCAGTCTCCTCCTTACATACACACACATTCGCACATGCTCACACACACACGCGTGCATGATTGCCCCTCCTTTCTAACCCACAGACTCAACCCACCCCAACTGTGCACTGCCCTCCATCTCTCCTCTGCATCTGGTCTACAGAAGCTCACTTTTTTAAAGGAGCAGAAAGTTTTCATCTTCTGAAAAAGAAAAACTTTTTTTAAAAAGACAATCCAGGTTGCTGTATCACAGGATCGATTTCCTAAAACACAATGCCATCAATATTCTTCGGTTCTTTCAAGTGATGCATTGCACTACAACAGAATAAGTTAAAGTGAACCATCCTTCAACTCATCCATAGGAAAAATCTTTGTATTTTTTTTTTTTTTAACCAAAACCCATCTCAGTCACATGTCATTTCTCAGTCAAACCATTTGCCTCAGCCCATCTCTTCTCATAAAGACACCTCCAGGTGGGACTTCAGCTCTGATACACATGAGCACAAGGCTGTTTATCTTGTTGCTGTGTATCCAGATGAAACCCACGCATTGTGTTTAGCATCTGGTGTCAATCCCAACATTAAACAAGGGAAGCTGAGCCATCTGGAGAAGGTCTGCTCTGCTTGATTCGATTATTGACATATGTTTTAGAAGAAGAAAAAAAGGTGCAACAAAGAAGTTAAGTTTTAATTAAACCAAATAAGATTTCAGAAAATAAGGCAGATTTTCAGTCATTTTCATTCTTAAAGTGTAAAAAAGGGAGTAATCGTTGCATTCTCGTGGATTATCTGCACACAAATACAGCAATACTTCGACTTGATTGATTTTAACATTCTGGTAATGTTCAGACCTGCTATTCTTCATCGTGGTCTGACTTCAGCACTGAGAGGCCTCTGTGCGTTCGCCTGGTGTAACAGAGAGACTCTGTCTGAAATAGACAGGCGGGGTTTTAGTGAGCTACCCTCAGTCCCTCTTTGCCTGCGGTATTGATCCCCTTATGCGTGTGTGTGGAAGCGTGTGTGCCCATGTATGTGCATTTCTTTCTTCTTCTGACAGACCTGTTTCAATGTGATGTATATCATGGCACTTCTTCTATAATCAGCCTGAGAGGTAGTGAAGGCGGACCTTTGGCCTTGATCTGCTGTGTAATTGGACATTGGATTTGACACTCTGCCGAGTGGAACATTAGAGCTGGCCTAATTAGGTGCGAGGGCTATTAAATGAAGATTGGCCCACGTTGTTAGGAAATACCACACAGATTGGAAATGTCAAGATGACATCGGGCTGTCATCTGAAAGCACTGAGAGAAAATCTATCATTTATTGGTGAAGTTTCAAAAGTTGCTCGAAAGCTGCCCACCACTTGTCAGTAATCATTCAATTACTTTTAAAACATTTTACACTGAGCTTCTCAAATAGAGAGCTATTACAGCTCAGCAGTGCACAGACCATCTGAGCTGGCATCTCAGATTAAGTAACTCATGAAATACTGATAATGTCTAATATCTCAAGTACTGAGAGATCTGAAACATACGGTCCAAAATAGGCTATGGATTGTCTCCTGTGACTGGCTGACTCAAGGATGCTATGGTGTTGACTCACAAGGCTTCTTCATTATAATGAGGGCCATATGGGAGATAGACAAGTGCCCCTGGCCCTCTTATGCAAACATCTCTCTCTCTCTCTCTCTCCTCACGCCCCTGACATTTAGACGTCCCCCGATTTCAGTCTTCACTGATACCCACAATTATTCTCTCCCTCTTCACAGGAAAGCAGCAAGTCAATGGCTCCAAATGACTCACAGTCTGCTACATAACTCAGCGTGTTTAACACTTCATGCCCTCCTTAAAATGAGTATGGGTAAAATATCAACAACTGCCCAGTAAGAACGACACAGACTACTATACGAAAAAATGCATGTCATAACAAAGCTGACATTCTCGCTCTCATCCAACACATATACAAAAACCCACTTTGCCTTTTTTGTAGCTTTCTTGGTAAGAATAAAGGAAACTCTCGGTGCCTCGAGGTTTACTATGAAACAAAGTGGAAAACAGGCTCAGTGTGAACAAAGGTTGAAAATTTTGCAGTGAAAGTGTCTTTTCAGACAATGCTAGAAGCAGTGATTGTGGTTTTGGTGGTGATGCTCGAGGCAGACTGTGCTGTGCTGTATCTCGGTAATTAACTGACCGCGATGAAGCAGACACAACAAAGAAAAGAGTGGCTGGATTGCGGGTCAAAGTTCATTCCTCTTTTTTCCTCCCCCACCACTGTTTCCTCTGACAGGCTTCTTTCAGTGGCTCTTTCAGGAGAAGCTGCCCGAGTTTCATCCTCTTTGTCGCCACTGATAAACTGCAATACTAATAATCAGGCCCTGGGAAAAGGTTTTACGGTATTTGTATCACGTACTGCTGCTACATGCTATAAACTAATGAACTAACACCTGATACCAAACTCACCTTAAGCATTACTGTAGGCAATTTCAGAAACAGTGAGAGGTCTGTGCTGTAAAGTCACTGCGTTTCAAAGCAGGTTGAGCAGGTACAAAGAGAACAGCTGGTGAAATTAATTCAGGAGACCTTTTTTTACTCGCTTCTGACAGATGGCAAATCTGCTCTTACCATTTCACTTCTCTTATCATGTTTTCACTTAGGTCTCCAACAAATGAACGTGTAAACACATGCCACTTTCTGACAGTACAATTCTCTTGCAACCCCTCGTACTTTCCTGTTCTCATTACTTTAGTAAAATTGTGTCTCTAGCGCACGCGGCTGCATAAAAATGCATTTCCATGTAGCATGTCTCTCTTTGTGTCGCTCTGTCATGGTGCGTGTATGCGTTTGCACGTGTGTCGCAGGAATGCGTTGAATAGGGCTCGGTAGAGATGGCGTGCTATCTAAGCTGCCATTAGGCATGCGGTTCACGGCTGGAATGTTCAAACACAATTAGATGGCAGCACACTTTGATTTAAAAGGGGACCAATAGACTCGTTGATCCAAAATGGAGGCTCAACATCAAGTCAACAAATCCCTGTCAGAGAAGCCACGAGACATGTCCTTGTCACGGTGACAAAGCCTCTTGTAAGATCACTGTCCCATTGAGATGTTTCAGGCCTGTCTCGTGGCAGACAACAGACAAAGAAAAAAAACTGAATTTTTACAGAGTTTACAATTAAACTCAGCAAGCTGCGCCAGCTGAATGCAAATAATGCAAAGCGCCTTTTAGATAATAGGTTGATTGTAAAGGAAATCCCAAGTGACTGAGGGTGAGTGACGGTTTTAATAATGTTCCACAAATTCATCCTTCAGATTAATGCTATCATTACTGATAGCTGTAACATTCACATTTAAGAGAAACTGCACTGTTACAGGCATGTATTATTAAGTCCAAGCACAGCCCTGTATTTTTTTTGTCTTAAATATTATTCAATAAAGGCCATCATGTTGATGATATGACGGATTCAAACATGCACGAGCAGCCACGAGGAAGACAACATCGCCTGACACCTCATTTACCATTGCTGGAGCCGCCGCTTACGGCCTCACGCTTTGTTTGTCTTGTCAAAGTTCCTCTACATATTCCGTGTCAAGGTCACGCACTGCCAGTTGGCTGTTTGTCCTGCTCATCTCTGGCTATACATCTGCCATACCCTGAATTTAGACCTCTGGCTCATATCGCAAGCAAGTTTTGTGCAGAGGAGTGAAAGCGGGAGGGGGGGGAGAGAAAAGAGAAAAAGAAAAACAGCTCCAATAGGAGCTCCCTGATCATTATTTCAAAAATAGTGAGAGGTTTTATTCATGCATGCTTATCACTGAAAGCAAGCGAAGGAGGTCTAGACTGCGGCAGTTAGTCTCAGAAGGGGATAAAAACCATTAGAGCAAAGAAACAAAACAAAACAAAAATATCACTGTGGATGAACTACAAGGATTTCAGGGAAGTTTGCTTTCACCAGGGCTTTGCTCATTCCATCTCTGCCAAAAAAAACCGTTATATTTGTATTGTTCATCTCCCCCCCCCCCAAAAAATCCCATAAATCATTTACTTCAAGATGGCCTAAATTTAGCCCTTTAAAGAGCAAGAAAAGAGAATAACTTAACGATATTACACATCTGTGACATTGCCAAAGGTTTTCCGCTTCTGTGCGACTGCCTGCAAAGCAAATATTTTGGTAAAGTTTCATTAAAAATCTCAGCTGACAAATCCTCCAGAGCCATCATCACCTGCTTCCCCTACAATCCAAGGCGGTAACCCTCTAATAAGATGGTGTTGACTTTGCACACTCATTGCATATCATTTCGTATTACTATGCACCGGACACTGGCATCTTAGAATCAGAACAGGAGGTTTTGTTTGCACATCGATATGAGCTGCGCTAGATTTAATCAGGAGGATAAACAATAAGAAAAAAAATGTACAATATTCCATATATTACTTCTGGATCTTAAAACCTCTCCTCGGAATTTCATTATCCAAAATTAGCCTTCACATTATTTGCACATTTCGTACTAGTGTGACACTGTCCACACTGCTGTTAGAGAACTTGTCAGGCCCTCCACAACTTTCCACCTTTCTTACGTCTATCTCACTTGTTAATTATGAATTTCACAGTCTTTTATCAAGCATTTGTTTAATCGATACATTTTTTTTTAAAGTGGAAAGCTGAAGAAGTGTCAGTCTTGACTTGAATTTAAAGCAGTGAGCTAAAGGTAATGCAAAGAAGAGTTCATAAAACACATCTGCAAGTAACAAAGTATAAGATTTTGCATTATGTTGACTCTATAGCAGAATCGTTATCACACATGTTAATACTGACCAAGCCATTTCTCTCACTGTGGGGGTATTATTATTATTATTTCTTGAGGTATTAGCAGAAATGTAGCTGCACCTAAAGTAAGATGTAGCATTAACAGCATACAAAACAGGTTGTAAATACGGTGTCCTAAATAGGACATCTTGAGACTCAAATGCTTTTTACAGTTGCGGTTAAAGAACACCTCTGTTTTTGATTTCACGACCCACTGTAGCCTTTTGTGTACGCCGGGCTGTTCATCATTGTATTGCTGCAGCAGAGAAGCCCTTACTGGCTCCAAAAAGCTTCCCTGAAAGAATTTTGTGGTTTCTATCAGAAGCTTTTCAATCTTGAACCATGTAAAGTTTAAAAATGCAGAATTTTAATTAAATCATTTTATAAATACACGTAATTGTCAGGTCGAGCTCATGAAACAGTTATTCAAACTACTGAATGCTGAGTTCATGAAAGCTTTACATTTGCTATTTTAATAAGACTGGTACGCCTCTGCACATCCTCTGCACACTTTTATGTTTCCAACAGCAGGTTTTCAAAAATCAACAGAAGATGAGCTAAGAGTTTAGTGCTGACAGCATTAGCTGTTGTAGCAGGAAAGACAATAGAAAAACATTTTTTAATTTAAAAAATGCTTCATTAGTCAATGGTATATACTTAAATTACACAAATAATCTATATATTATTATTATTTTATACATTTAAATGCAAAGAAAATCTGTTTTAGGTTCCCCATTAGATTTGGCACCAGTGATACCTTCTGTGCAGGAGAGCTCTGTCAGTAGCTGGCTTGCCCAAACATTTGTCAATATGCCTGTTGTGTGTGTTCCCTTTAAACAGGGCAACTAATTATTGGGCATTCTCGGCATTATTGGGCATGCCTGTTGAGCTACTTGTCGACTCCCACTCAAAAATCCCAGATTTAAAGATTTGTGGACACTGAGTTAAAGATAGGCCTGAAATAGACTTTGGAGACCCCATAATGAGCCACAAGAAACACTGCAAATGCACACGAACTATTGATTTGGATTCAACTTTACTGACCAGACTAAGTGCTTAATAGGCTTATTTAACCACAAGATACTTTTAAGGATGTACAGTGCTTTCTTTTTTTCCATCTCTAGAGAATTAATGATCTTCCTGTTCGATTGTGCTCCATTTGAATTACATATGATGTAGTTTGTCTAGTTAGTAACTGTTTAATAGCACTGAGCCACGATGCAGACGCTAAGTAGAGAGTTACACTTTTTTTGTGTGTGTTTTGCTTTTTGTCTTTGTTTTTGTCCTCTACACCAAGCACAACACTGGTTGAGTGAAAAAGATTATAAACGATAGCGATTTAAAAACCACGACAAGCGTAATTAACAATGAAAAAGCAGAGAATTCTTAGTTGACTTCTGCTTTACAGAGTGTTATACTTAGTTACAGTTCATTGTTTAGCTTTCTGGCCTCAGATCTACTGTTTTAGTTCACCCACACTGCCTTCTTATTGCCATTTCAGGTAAGAAGCAGCTGTTTTCTAAAAAACAGTAGACATGTTCTTGCACAATTAGCTGGTGAGCATAGTGGAGAATTTACCTGATACGAAGTCGACAATATGCATATGTGGTAAATATGTAATGAAAATTAAAGCTGTTTTTTTTTGTCTTTATATTTAGATCACAGACTTTTTACATTTAAACACCGACAAAATGATTTGTTATAGGCACACCTCTATGTCAGAGTGTTACATGGGGATCTACACCAGCTCTGAGGTCTATGGTGGAAAGGCCATCACATCGCAGCTTTTGTGATGTTTTTGTGATGTACATAACAATTAAGTCTAGAAAAGAAAGCGATTAAAGACAAACACAGATTACCAGTGATGTGGTTCTTCCTTGTTTGAGGCATGTGTCATATATCAAGGACATGCTGATTGTGTTTGTGTCATTATTTTCTCTAGCGTAAAACAAAAAGAATATTTGGCTCCAGTTCCTTTGCTGTTAATTACTATTACCGGTTTATGTATATTTACTGAATCCACATCCACTTCTTGCTTCCTTCTCTGCCGTTTGCCTTAAGTTTGATTTTCAGCATTTGGCATAATTGAAGCTACAGACATCCTAAAAAACATCCTACCTCTTCTTCTTCTTTTCCTTTTCTTCGCTGTTTCCTTTAGGGGTCATCGTGACTGATCATTCTACCATTAAGCTGTAAAATCCACATGGTTGTCTGCATTTGTATATCAGGATTGCCAGCCTATTACTCTAGTCCTAAATAAAAGAGGGTGAAGAAGAGCAATGAGTCTGTTAACTCCACATTAAAGCGAACGCTTCCTCTGAGCTAATATTCATTGTTTAAAGCCAATTTTACACTTTCAGATCTTGAGAATAATTTATAAATGTGTTTTTAAAAGGTTGTATAAAGCCTTATGTTTCTTCAACTGGTGTCACTAATGAAGTTTAAACCTGAAAAATAATTTGGAGGTGTGAAGTTAGAAAGAAGTTGGAATACTAGAGCCTTTGAGCCCACTCCTCATCTCTGCTTAAAGCTTACAGCTCGAGGCTATATTAGCTGCTACTTGTGCAACACACCACTGTCTCCAGCTGAACTGGTGCCAGATTTTTGTCAAGGAAGCAGACTCTGTTGAGTGAACAAAAAAACAAAAAAAACCAAACAATATCTCTGCTACTGCTGCAGACATAAAAAAGACCATCATGAGAATGACACTGTAGGAGTGTAATAATAAATTGGATGAGCACTCTTTTAATTTAAAATCGAATGTGCTAGAAGCAAAACAACACAAAATAATGCATGGCACTACTGCCAGACTGAAGTGAGAATTGAGAATAAGGCTTTCATAAAAGCTGTTGTTGACCAACTTAGGATCTTCATTCAGCTGGTTTGCCTTTAATTTCACTCTTTACCTTTCAGCTGGAAAACAGGGAGGCTAAAGATTTTAGTCTTTAAAATGTAGCTTCAGAAAGTTCTTGAATCATCGGGCCCCATCTTATCTTACCTCATAGCTATGGATCACCCCAACAGAGCACTTTGCTCTCAGATGGCAGGCTTACTTGTGGTTTCTAGGGTATTTAAAAGTAAAATGGGGGCAGAGCCTTCAGCTTCCAGGCCCCTCTTCTGTGGAACCAGCTCCCAGTTTGGATTTGGGAGACAGATATCCTCTCTGGTTTTAAGATTGGGCTTAAAACTGTCCCTTTAAAAAAAAAAGCATGTAGCTAAGGCTGGATGAGGTGACGCTGAATCCTCCTTTAGTTACGGTGCAGTAGGTGTAGGTTCTTGGGGGATTCCCATGATGCATTGAGTATTTCTTCTTCAGTCACGTTTTCCACTCCCTATGTGTTTATACATCTCTGTGCATGTAATCATTAGTTATTATTAGTATGGCTCCCTTTCACAGCGTGTCTATACCCTGTCTCCCTCCCCTCACCCCAACAGGATGTGGCAGATGGCTGCCACTTCCTGAGCCTGGTTCTGTTGGAGGATTTTTCCTGTTAAAAGGGAGTTTTTCCTTCCCACTGTTGCTCAAGCACTTGCTCATACGGGGGCATATGGTTGTTGGGGGTTTCTCTGTTTTCTCTGCATCGTTGTAGGGTTTTTACTTTACACTATACAGCAGCTTGAGGCAACTTTTGTTGTGATTTAGCTATATAAATATTGGATTGAATTGAAAAGCATTATGCAGTACTCATTCCTACTTAAATAATCACTGTTAGAACAGCTCTCTGCCACACACACAAGTACACACATGCGATAAACCACAGCTATTGTTTCAAGACTCATGTGGGACTGCACCTACACTTAAAAACACAGCACGTTTGTAGTGGATGTCTTAATTACCCCGGACAGGTTATTTAGAAACTGCTCCAAATGTCCTGCAGACAGAGTGCCAAAACACACAGGCACACAGGGACACAAACACACACATACACACATGTGGCCAGACAGAAGCTGCAAACCCAAAAACAACAACAACAAAGTTCTTTTTTCCTCTTTTTGATGCAAACTCATTCCAGCGATTCCCATCACTCCTCTTAGTTATCAGATATTTCTGCTTATACTCAGTAAACATCTTTTATGTTTTGTTTCTTCTAATTTCCTCCACACTGTGACCCCCCAGAGTAAGCCCTGTTGTTGCATTTCTGAGACTTTTGGAGCGCATTTTGCTTCAAGGTCGAACAATAGCTCTGCAAAAGACCCCTGGCTTGATTGAAACCATAAATCTGCCTGACACAGAGGCTAAAGTTTTGGGTCGGTTTTATATGTTTAATATCAATATTAAAAAGATATATTTGTCCAAAAAAAAAAATCGACTTCAAAATGAAACCAAATCGAAATGTATGTCCTAAATGATAAATTACCTTCCTGTTGAATAAACATTATTGCTCTCTTATGATAAAAAAAAAGCTTCTCTTTTTTGCACTTTCATTATTCCATGTCATAAATAATGCAGTTCTGCTTCTTAATTAGCAGAATATCAATAAAGAAAATTCTATGAACTTTAGACCATTGAGACAGGAAGAGGATGCTAGCTTTATTTTAAATGTTAATCTAAGTTGACTTTAAAAATAATGTAATTTTAAAACTGTAAGCTTGGGGTTTCCTGAATATATTCACCATTGTAATCAAAACTGTATTTGCTATGTGTATTTTCTTACAAGCTTCTATGCTCAAATGCCAAACACATTCCCTGCTCAAAATGGCAAATGTAATGTCTGTACATCCTTGGAGATATATGAGTACTTACATGCGCTAAGTGCTTTTAGTTTAGATTTACAGTAATATAGACTTGTAAGAGTGAATACAGTATGTCTTAGCATGAGAGACTGACACCTGATTCATAGCATTTGCTAAATACATTAAGCTAATGTACTGATACCTTTAGCAACTATGAAGGCTACCTCTTCTTTACGTGTTTATCTGCTCCTGGCCTTGCAGGTTCGTGCCAGTGCCATTGCCCAAGATGCTGACCAGAACTATGACTACGCCTCCAACAGTGTCATCCTCCATCTGGATGCAGGAGACGAAGTGTACATCAAACTGGATGGAGGCAAAGCCCACGGTGGCAACAACAACAAGTACAGCACCTTCTCTGGCTTCATCCTCTACGCAGACTGAGAACACACAGACACAGAGACAGTCAGACAGGAAGAGACTCAGACTAAGTGTAGTATGACGGGGGGGGAGGGGGTGTATGTGTTAAAAGCCTGGAATGCTTTCTAGTTTTCCTAATTCTCTCCATCATCACGGACACCTCTGCTTCGTATCCATCAGTCAAGACATCCAGGTTCTGTAGCCAAGTCTGGATGCAAAGCTCCTGAGGACTGAGAGGAGCTCGGTTGGGCGTGTGTGGGAGGAGTGGGATGTTAGGTGGAGGTGGGCCGGTTTTTCCACACTCCTTGCCACAGTGCCACTGGTCAAAAGCTCCTCACTCTCAGTGTCTCTCCTCTTTAGCCCTGCTCCATTGCACAGAAATATCAACAAATATGAAAACCCTGCTAAGTGGATGATCTCACCTCTTCTCTCCACAGCGGCAGCAGTCAGCTGCAGTATCAGTGGACTGAAGTGACTGAAACTTATAGTGTTGTTCCGTGAAATTTTCCTTAGATTGTGTTTTCATTTTGTAGACATGCATAATATTCAACACGAGCAAGATTTAAAAATAATAATAAATAAAAGAGAATATATTTGTCCCTTGTGAAGATATCCTGTTTGACTGAGAGATGTTATTTGTGATGCAGCTCAGAGCTCTAACAGCTGGAAAACAAATCTTTAAATCAAGAGTTTCACTATTTTATAGCAGTGTGTGTTTTTCTTCATTTCTAGGTAAAACAAGGTAACTATTATTCATGTGGAGAATAACAATACATTCTGCACTTCCAGTGTATCTGAAGAAGAAAACATCTAATATAGACAATACCCTTTCCAGAAACCACCTCACACTGTTTCTGGCACTGTCACAAATGTCCTGCTGCTCTTCAGATTAAAGGAGGGCATAAATAATCTTTTCAATGTTCTAGCTTCATGTAGATGTTCCACTCAGTACAACTAGTTATGTGATACAGAAAATTTTCAAACTCAGAGGTAACCCAATTGAAGAACGCCAATCCTTTCCTCTTTTCTGTTATGCCGACCTCCAAGGTTTCTTGCGAGGTATTAAAAATGAAGAAGAAGAAGAAGCAGCGAGCAAGGAAAAGAAAGTCACAAATGCAGAGAAAGAGTCAGAAGTGAGTGAGATGGGGAGGTAGAGGAGGCATTCAAGCACAGTGAAAGTGAGTGGGCAATTTTTATGTTTCAGTGTCTTCACTGGATGTCATCCATTCATTAGCTGCATATTCAATGACACACAGGCATTATGGTAATATTTACTCGACATGGCTGCCTGATGGCTTGCTTGAGAATGAAACTGATTGGGTGAGTGACTTGGCCTATTATGACCGCACGTTTGAGTGTATGCGTGTTTGCGTTGTGCGCGTATGTGTGTATTCTGTGCATACCAGTGAGTGTATGCATCTTAGCATGTGCCGTGCCATAATTACATTGTTATTTTTCAGAGTTATCCTGTGCTACAGCCAATGACATATATTTTACGCAGCAGCCAATGAGATTGTGCTCTGTAGGGTGGAGCCTCTATAGATATGATGAGAAGAACAAACAGCTTGTAATTGAAATCTATGACTTGTTTGTCTATCTTATCTTTTGGAATTGTTGAATACATTTCAATAATAAATGGGATTTTTTTGAGTGACTTGTCTCAGGAGAATTTTTGAATCCCAAATACACTAATTAAGGCAAATTATCTGTAAAAGAGCTCATTCGCTCTGTGAGATTAACTGCAGCGACAGCAAAAAACATGACTGGAAATGTGCGTTTCTTGTTCTGTTTGAAGCGAGAATTCGAACAATGGACACTCAGTGCAAACAATAAAAAGATCCTATCAGCAAATCCCTTATCTCTCTTTTCTCTGCAAGCAAAGTGTATCCAGGATGACGAGCATCCAGGGAGAGATGTCTGTGTTTATGCTCCCCCCGCCACGTCCCATCCTGAAGTGATCCTGTGGTGCTTCTCTCCATCTGGAAAGGTGCTCTTGGAGATAAAGACTCTCCAACTTTAGCAACATCCTCCAGTGGAGTAAAATGCCTTTTTTGAATGCAGATGAGCCCTTAGGGAAATGCAGGCTATTCCTCAATCTGCAATCACAGTTTCTTTTCACAGATTCACATCAACAGGGGTATGATATACCTAGCGAGGAAGTGAGGACGGAGAAGAGAAGACAGGGGGAGGAAAGATTGAGAACGATAGAAACGGAGCAGAATATGGTTTGACAAAGACCGATGGAAACATGAGAGAAAGAGCAGGCCACAGAGAAGTAATGGGGAATGGATAGATAGGGAAGGAGAAGGTAAAGAGAAATATAAGGAAGACAGAAATAAAAGGGGGTGGTACTGATTTGGGGTGAAGAGTGAGGAGGGGTGGATTGTTTTCAGGGTAGAGTGATTCCCTGTCGGGCCTGTGTGAGGTGTCAGGAGAGATTAGCCAGCGTGAAGCTGGAGGAGAGAGCTTGAGATAGCTTAGATTGGACAAGTGTCAAGGACTGGACATTCCTCGGACCTGGCAGGAATGGGATGTGACACTGGCTGCCATGCTCGCCTGCACTACTTTGCTCTTAAGGGGGCATTCACCCCTCTCTGTATCATTTTATGAAATTTCCTCAAGCATATAGCAAGTTTATTCCAAACACATCAGTGATATTGAGAGTGCTTGAGCATCTTAACAGCTGTAATTGTTCCAGGTTTAATTTTAAAGACATTGCCATCAGCAGGGGAAAAGAAAAGGTCTTCAGGATTAAATTCTGTGCCAAGTAAAGCTGAGATTTACTTCAGCACAAATAGACTAAACAACATCAAATCTCAATTCACAGTCAGAAGGTAAAAAGGTAGCAAAAGGACAATTTTATTTCATATTTATCACTGTCATGTAGCATTATATTCAGGAGAAATAGGTGAAACTAAAAAAATGTTACTAAAAAACTTCTAAAAATGTAATTATATATATTTTTTGCAGGAAAGATTAGCTTTAAATAACGAGAGTAGTGATTAGATGGTGAAAACAGCAACCAAAATAATTAATTCTAAATTAATGAATTAATTTGTGCAAGGAGGAGATATTTTTGGAACTCAACCTGTTTTTCTACTAAAGAAACACTAAATGTTTCATTCATTTTTAATGCAACATAACACTGAACAAATACAATGAACAGTGTGTGCTGTGATAACTTGATGACATGCATCAACACAATCAGAATATGTTATAGTATGATGTATGCTAAAAGGTTACTTGAAAGATGATTTATGAAGGATTGTGAAAATAATGTGAGACATTTTACTTGTAATTAAAATATAGCACTAAAAAATGAGATGCTTCATTTATTTCTATTGTTTGTGAAGTGCCCACATTTGTGAAACCTTTGTATGAGCGCCCTTTCTCGATTTTTATTTATTTGTTTGTTTTTGTGCTGTGGATCTCACAGAAGCTTCTGATTACGTCAGCAGTGTTGCCGATGTTTTGCCCTGTGAATGCACCTTAAACATGTTGACTGTTTGCCTATTTACTAATTACTGAGGTGCAACTGTAGCAATGTCTGCACTGGTAATGTCACCTGCTTATCATCACGAGAGAACACTGAGCCCAGATGTTTCTCATGCTGCTAAAGGGGCCCTGCTGCATAAGCCTCCGCCCTTGCAAACAAGCAAACACAGAATAAGTCTATTTCCAGAATAACACGCATTCATTTACTGGCTTCTTTTTGATTTGATGCAATGCATTGTGAATCCCACAATGCATTGTGTTATATTCAATAAATCCTAAATTACTGCTGTGCGTAATAGAGCATTACCTATATAAAACTGATACCCAGAGTGTATTTATTTATTTGATTGTTTTTCTTTTCAGTTATGCATCCATATCGACATGATCTCTTATAGATGCATATAGGCAGTGTGCCCTTCCCAGCAATCAGGTGATGTATATATATATGCATGTTTAGATGGAGTATTTTGAATGTATATTAGTGGACTGCATGTTTTTTCTTGAATTATTAATTTTCTCTTCAAGAAACAGAATCTGGATCAATAAGTTACACTATTTATGTAAGAAAAAAGGGGCTGCTAAATCACAGTCTGTTATTTTTCTCAGTGCTAAGATGTTGAGTGACGTAAGCTTCACAGTTTGGGTTTTTTTAAATGTTTTTAGCAACTTTCCCGACACGGTTTCATAAGTGGTTTGGCAGCCAGTTCAAGCTTGCAAAACGCTGCTTTCATATAGTGATGCATTCTAGAAATCTGACATGCATGCACTCTAGCACCATCATTTTTTGGTTCAGTTTGACCTTTTCCCTCACTTTTTTTTCTCCTTACTGTGCCCTGCTTTTAACCTGGTATGACAAACACAAAGGTTAGGAAAGCAGACAGCTGTTAGTAGACGGGGCTCCTCCCGCCACCCTTGAGCCTCTACTATATGCGCACACATACACGCACATGCATAAGCATACGTGGAAAAACCTCTGCATGATAGCACAGTCACACATTAACACTGCCACCCTTGCTCTATTTGCTTCAACTACAGTGCATGATTCCCTTTGTCAGTTTGGGTTGCGGCCGAGGAAGAAGCCTTTCTCAGTTATCCCTGTATGCTCTGAAGCTGCCAGGCCAGGTGTACTCTGCAGTCACTCCCTGCACTGTGGGAGCTGGCCGAGCTGAGTTGCCCGGGCGCTTATTGCAGACCCACCCTCGCTCATTGTGACATTCTGACCCCAGCTCACCACTCGGCTGCTTTATATGCACTAATTTAACACTGCAACAACACACTGATCCACAGAACTTTAGACACTGATAACCCTCATTTGTTTCATTAAACTCATCATGTCTGTCTTTTATTTTTGTTCCTTCTAAATTTCTGTGTTAGTTATCATAATGAGCTGTGTAGAATGTTACTTTAACCCTATAATTCCCTTTGTATCATATTTGATACGTGAGTTTCTGAGACCGCTATCTCATCAACATGATCAATACTTGCCATAATTTCAAAATGTTATGGACAAAACTCCTTTTTTCCTTAAAATTAACATTGTTGTTAACAAAAAGTTGCCAAAAAACACCCAATGTATCAAATGTGATACAAAAAATATATAATAAATATATATTATAAATCTATCACACACAACATGATATAGAAATTTTTTTTTTTGGATTTTCTTATAAGGGTTAATAAACATCTCAGTTCCAAAATATCTGAATTTTCTGGCTATGTTTTGATCGGTTGGGTCTTACAGGGTTAAGGACCAAAGAGCAGGACAGAAGTCAAACACAAAGCAAGCATTTAATGCTGATTAAGTCCAAAGATTTACAAAGTCCAAATCCAAGAATACACACAGAGCAAAGCCAGGGAATCCCAATATCCGGAAACGATTGGAACAGAAGCTTGGGAAATACAGGGGATATACACCTGGAGACAAACAGCTAAATGGACAACAGGAGAAAGGATAAAGGAAGGCTGAGACAATATATAAACACAAACGGTAACAAGGGAAGTGAAAATAGCAGGGAAATCAAACACAGCTTAATACGACCAAGACAATAACAAAAAGAAGTAACGAAAAGAGCAAGTAAAGTAACTTAATGCAGGGAAGACAGAAACACCAAAAGACAAAAGAAAGGAGAGATGAGACAGAATTCAGAGGAATTTAACTTAACTATTAAAGAACTAAGGGGTTCACGATAACTTAGGATATAAATCAAAACACTGTATAAGCATAAAATCTAAGAAGAAACTCAACCAAAATGCATTTATTAAGAGCACAAAAAGGCAAACCTTTCTGTGACACTAAAGATAAATACAGACAAATAAAATATATACAGGCAAATAAACTATGGGAAAGGAAACAAGATGCAGACTCAAAAGCTAAGACTTAAAAGGTTCAAGGTTACAATGTGAATAGCTAAGCACATAAGGAAAATACCAAAAAGATGACCAAAATATCAAAACTCAGAGTACAAAAACACAAAATTTCAAGAATAACAAGGAACAAACTCAAATATGAATCATGCTCAAGATAAAAAGGAACCATGAACTTGTGAAACTTGCAAAAGCCTTGGGTCCAAGACCCTGGGACCATGATATTACAAGCTGCAGGCAGGAACGACAGGATGCAATGCGGTAAATATTTCTCGCTTTCTTTTCCTCCTGCTCCCTCACTGTAAAACTACTGTGGTATTCTCACATGTTGTAGTGCCACATCTCCAGAGAACTCACTGTAAAGAGAGATAAAAAAGCACAAACAAACATCCAACATGCCTTTTTTCCCCTTCAGCAGGCTGAGTGCATTAGTGACCTTTTAAAGTGCAGCCTCCCTAGCGCTTTGCACACACCCCAAAGAAGAACAAACTACTAATAGGGCTAAAGAGCTGACACACTTTAAACAAAGATCAAACAATTTCTTGGCTATGAGGCAGCTCTTGCTACATTAATGCTATTCAATTATGTAGCCAAGACAAACAAACATCTTTGTACAGAAACAGCAGCCAAATGAGTGAAAGTTTGTGCTGGGTGAGGACTACAAGCACGCAAAAATAAAATGCTGTGTTACTTTTTAGTGCTGCCTTGACTTATTGTTCAACCATTTGGATGACGCTGTGGTTCTATTTTATTAGGTAAAACAATATCCGTGTTAAGCTGCTTCGTATTTTTTTCTTGTACAAATGGGAATCGGACGACTAGGATTGTGAAGAAACAATAACTATGGAGGAGGAAAGACACCAGGATACTGTAAATACAACCATATAATCTACTGTTTGGTTCAAGGAAAAGAAAGGCTGGAGAGCACATTCGAAACGGGCTTCTTGCAGAAATGGAAGTATTTGTTTTCTTCATCTACAAAATGACCTTATTGGGTAGTATCGTGGGAGGCAGTAAGCTCACACCATATGACTCTAATTGCAGTGAGTGTGTTTGTGCGTGTATGGATGCTTATGTGCGCGGAGCGCAGTCGTGTTTGCGTGAGCGGACATCAGACGGAGCTACAGGGCCTACGGCAGGAAACCGCGGCGAGGTGGATAAGCTCAGAATTGCACAGGGCATATGTCAAAGAGGAGATATTACCCCCCACATTACTCCCACTCAAACAGGATAGGCCATTACATGTTGTATTTCAGACAGTAGCATGCAGATAAGACAAATATTGACAAGTGAGAGACGTATTCGCTGGAAAATTAAGATACTGTGAATAATACATGAAACCTTAACAACATGTCTGAGGGAGACAGTGAAACCACAAAATGGTAATTTTGCCAAACCTTTAATAAAATATAAAAGCCACCAGATTCTTGGATAACTTTGAGCAGGCTGCTTGTAGTGAGTAATAACTTCCCAATTTAGCTCAGTTTGCTCTCTCCTGCTGCTTCTTGCAGACTGATGGATGTGTGGCACGCTAGTCATGCTGCCTTGTGTCACCTGTGCTGCACTTGCACCGGGCAGGGAAACAGGGGAAGAGCCATGGGAGGTCTGGAGGAGGCCAGAGTGGGGGTGAAATAGACATCTGTGATTAACACATACAGACACGTGTCAGTGTGGAGGATTTGCGGGGAGGCGCGCTGGGAAACGCTCACACACAACCTGCTCCTGACGGCAAAAGTTTGACTAAATAAAGACACAGATGAAAGGATGAGAAATTCTTGGGAGGCCACAATGAGCCCACCGATAGACTCGCAAAGGATTAAATTACACGAGCAGAATATAATTAATATGTTGAGTGAAAAATGCATTTCACGTGGAGTGCAAGAGAAATTAGTATGTGCTGTATGCATATATAGAGCCACATGTGTGCATTTAACACCTGCCTTTGGAAGCGCAACGAATTGTTTTTAGTGTTATTTAGAAACATGAAAGGACCTCTGGAGATGTGCCAGTTTTAGGAGGATTGGAGGTTCGGAGCAACAATTTAATCATCCTTTCCCAGCGCCATATGTTCAGATAGCACCCTCGTCCCCCTAACAATAATCGTTACCATCACAGTTACTGTACACTGAGGCACCGGTACATTAGAGCATTAGCCTTGACTGCCATTCCTATGAATAATATTAACATTATTCTAGCAGACATATTCCTGGACAGTAAAGACAAGTACAACAACAAATGTTCAGAATGACATCTAGTAAACTGAATACATTAAACTTCTGATTGGCTGGGAATTAGATTAGCTTTCAAACAAACAGAGGAGGTAATGAGCCCCTGCAAGGTGAAGGAGACCGCAGGGGAGGACAGAGGGGCAACAGAGGTTTGAGAGAGAATAAAGCCAAACCAACGCCAATACCCCAAACTATTAAATGGCTTCCAACTGCTGATCCTGATGTAAACTTGAATCGTTAAGAGGACACTTTGAGTAGTTGTTATCTCTGAGGAGTTACACAAACAGAAATACACACCACGCACACACACACACTTGAGGGATTGGTTCCACCGAGAGATTCAGTGAGCCATCTGCCAAATTAGGCCATGAGCCACAAGCCCGCGACTTCACTGTTCTATTCAATTTTCAATTATTGGGCTAGAGGCCTAAGCACGAGGTCTGTAGACTCATTTTTGAGCACTTCCACACATTAATAGAAAAACACTTTTCCACTCATGTACGCAATATGGGATGAGATGAATCATTGAAACAAGGCTGTGTTATTCATAATGTTTTCATAATGGATAACTTACATGGCACCACAGCTTGTTTAGATTTCTTTCTTTTTTTATTTATTCCACCGTGGGCATGAAATGCACCGAAATTCTTCAGTGAGACATCAGGTCTTGAATGAAATAAAGGCATCATGGCATTCATTTACGTACATGCATACACATGAGCATATATGCATGTAGTATTCTGTATTCTGCAAACGGACACATAAAGACACCAACTGAGGCTCCTGAGGCAGTGGAGCTGCTGTACCCAGTGCCAGCTCCACCCCTTCCAAAATGTCAGAGGTGTTTATAGCAGGGAGGGTGTGAGGTGATAAACGCATCCGACTGAAAATGTCAGAGTGTCACCTGTTGCCATGACAGCCGGCAAAGTTTGGCAAGAAGTAGAGTGCGTCTGCCAAAGGCCAGATTATTTGCTTCAGCTAATTGAGCCTGGGGTTTGTAGGACGACTGTATACAAGTGTGATAAAAATATGGAGGAAAATCTGAATCTGTCTGTATAAATATAAAACAAAGAAAATAACCCTGCTACATATCAGAATTACACTCTACCAGTGACAGTGATCATTCAGATGCCAAAGTTTTTACGAAATCAAAATACAGTTGTTGTATTTTTTGTTTGCTTGCTTTTTTAGAAAGAGTGCTCACTAAGAACTGAAGGGGAGTACCTCGGTAAAAGGTGTTTAAGAAAACAGCTCATGTTTATCAGTTTTTAAGGTAAAACCTTGAACTGCAGATTGGATCGTCCAAGGTAAAACTAGGCTGCCTCTGGAGAGACTGCAAACAAAATGAAAAGCTTGTTTTCCAGTAGTGCCAGTTATACAATATACATTGCAGAACCTTTGCAGTACGCAGAAGCAAGGATTTAAAAAATAACCCAAAAACTAACATTATTTTAGCTGTTTGAATGGTGATGTTGCTGTTTTGAATCCAGACATACAGCATTCAGTTTCAATATAATTTTATTTTATTTAACTAGCGCAAAACCACAACAACAGTTGTTTCGGGGTAACTTATATTGTAAAGTCCCAAATATAATAAAAAAGAACCCCAACGATTAGACAAACCCCCTTTGAGCAAGCACTTGGTGACAGCGGGAAGGAAAAACTCCCTTTCAACAGAAAGAAATTAGAAACCTTTGGCAGAACCAGGCTCAGGAAAGGGCAACCATCTACCACAACAAGTTAGGGGTTATGTGAAGGAAACAGAACAAAAGAAACACAGTAGAAGAGAGCCAAAGATTAATAATAAATGCTGAATAAATGCAGAATGGTGCACAAACAGATAGGTACTCGTTTTATTCTTTAAGCTTCAATTAATTTCAATACAGTGCAACCCAATATAATGTTAATCCAAACTTTCAAAACTAAGACTGAGTATGAACATATTGAAGTTTTACAAGGAGTAATATTAAATACTGTGATAAATTCCATGATTATGAATGAACTTCATCTTCAAACATCTAATATTTTAAGAAATCATCAACTCCAACACGGGCCTGTTAACATTACACATAAACTCTGACACCTGTGTCTCTTTTCCACCAACATAGTACCTTGGAAAGAGCCATCAAACCAGCCCATAACAGGTTGGGATCATTTCCATGGAAAGAAAATCATCAATTTGATAGCTACATCTGCCAATCATTGATGAATTCATTGTGGTGAAATTCTGCTAACACCAGTGCTTCCAACTTTGGACCTAGCAATTTTGTGGTGCTGTTCTGTTGCCAGCTATTTAGCACCAATCTTTTTTTGGTGGAAATAGGCGTAACTGGTTCTTGACTGGGCACCAGCACTGGCACTGTGTCAGTTGAAATAACAGAGGCATTTATTTTCTGCCAAAATACAAAGGTCTAAATTCTCCATGAAACAAAAAAGGCAAGCACAACTCTGCACTCCATTTGATGACGTCTTTTAGATGTAGTCATTTTTGTTATTAAATGCTTGTTTCATATAACTTGTTCCTAATAAGTGCATACATGCACATGATTTTAGAACACACCGTCCTTTGAGTGAAAACTGTTTTCTATTTTTGTGCATTAAATAAAAATATATCTTCTGTAAATAAAAACAAATTGCAAATTATAATATTTTCTAAAGTGTCTATGTATACAACCAATAGTCTTTGCTATTGTTCACTTGATAAATAGTATTACTTTGAAGTGACAATTGCCAGCCATTGTTTTCCTGGTGCACCCCGATTGTGTGAAGCAGCTGCCGATTGTGTTCCTGGAGGCGGCTATGGAGCTCACTGTTGACTAATTATTATGGAAATGTGATAAATTACTATACTTGACTAAAACCTAGTGGATGCCAGAGGTTAGAGGTTTGTGCTAAGTTTACAGCAGCTTAAAATATTAACAACATATTAACATATTAAGATGAGGTTTGAAGAGAAGAGGACAGAACAGAAAAATGTGTGCCTTTGCAAATAAGTGATAAAGATATATGAATTTGACTGAAAGCTAAAAGAAGTCGTATCTTAATTAATGATCATACTGTCATAGTTTCCTTTGCAATATGTCTAACAAGGCCTTATTGTATCGTCAGCTCCAGCAATGTACATGTATCCAATATTGGTTCAAAGTAAAGGGTGTATTGTAGTCATTTAAAAAAGCTCATTGACCAGACTGCAGAGAGTAATACTCCACAATTTTATAATAACGTGCTGTGACAAACTATAATTATTTTCCTCCTTCCTTATTTCTTTTTGTTGTTGTTTTTTTACATATTTGTCACACTTAAATGTTTCAGATCATCAAACAAATCAAAAGATAACATAACTAAATATAAAAGGCAGTTTTTGTATGAAGATTTAATTTATTAAGGTGAAAAAAAGTCATCCAAACCTGACTGCTGTGTGAAGAAGTAATTGCTTGGCAGTGAGAACTGCAATCAAGTGTTTGTGATAACCGACAATGGATCTTTGACATCACTGTGGAAGAAGTTTGTTTTAACTCAATAACACTGGAGGGTTTTTGATAGCCTGTTTAAGGTCATGTTAAAGCATCTTAATCTGATTTGAGTCTGGAGTTTGATAACATCACGTTTATTTATTATTTAATTAATTAATTAATTGCATAATTAAGTAAGCTTATGCTTCAGGGCACATAAACTGCCAGACATTCTCTTACAGTACTTTCTGGAAAGTTGTCCAGGTCCTGAAGCAGGAAAGCAGTGGCAGACCATCATACTACCACCGCCATGCTCAACTGTTGGTATGATATTCTTTTTATGAAATGCTTTGTTAGTTTTACACCACATGCAACGGGACTCAAACTTACTAAATGGTTCAACTGTGCTCTTGTCAGTCTTCACAATAGTTTTCCAAAAGTCATTCCAGAAGGGATCATCAAGATGTTCTTTGGAAAATTTAAGACAAGTCTTGATCAGAAATGGTTTTCACTTTGGAACACTTATTGTTGAATCAGGAACACTGACCTCAGCTGAGACAAGTGAGGCTTGTAGTTCTTTGGATGTTTTCCTGGTTTCTTTTGCGACCTCCTGGAATGGTGCACCACTGTTTCTGTTTGGATGCCTGGGTCGTTGACCCAGAGTTTTGAGTTTATTATATTATTTATCATTTCTAGTTTTTTGGTTTCCTTGTCGGAGTTGTGTCTTCTGGTTTCTGTTCTGTTCCATAGTTGCTGTCTCCCCCGTGTCCAGTCAGAGTCTGTGTCTGTAGTTCAGTCTGTGTTATGTTTCCTGTTTTACTTTGGAGGTGCATGTCTTATGTTAATGTATCTGGTTTTGCTTCCCCTGTTTCGTTAGGCCTGATTTGCCCCAGCTGTGTTTCCCTCCTGTTGCCCATTCCCTGATTGCTCCCTCTATGTATTTAATCCCTGTGTTTCAGTTTGTTGGTGTTGTATGCTGTGTGTGCTGCCTGCCTGCGTTTATCGTTTTTCTATTTTGGAAGTTTTTTTTTTTTTACTTTGAAATCAGCATTAAAGCTGTTTTTTGAGTTCACGTCTGTTTCCGGAGTCTGCACTTTCAGTCCTTTTCCTGCCTGCATACAGCCCTTCACGTAACAGTTTCAACTTTTCCACATTTGTGGATAATGACTCTCGCTGTGGTTTGCTGGAGTCTCAAAGCCTTAAAAATGCAGCTGTATCCCTTTGCAGACTGAAAGTTGGCTGTTTCTCATCTAGTTCTTTAGATGCTACAAAACATGCTGTTTTTGAGATCTTTTAACCTACGTCACTTTTCCAGACAGATTCTATTTAAGTGATTTATTCCATTCAACATCCCTGACAGAAATCAGGCCTGTGTGTGGCCAGTGAAATTAAACTCAGTTTTCAAAAGAAGTTTGTAATTATAGTTAATTCACAGTTACACTTTCTAATAGGGCCAGATAGGTCCCTTAATAAATGTGACGATCATTTAAAAAATCTATTTTGTATTCACTTGGGTTATGTTTGTTTTTAAGTGTGACACTATATGCCAAAAATAAAAAAATCAGGAAAGGGCACATATTTTTTCACAGCACCATACATTGATGCCTTTTGGAGTTGCTTTTTAAATTACTGATGAGCATTGTAAGCAACCCGCTTCTACAAAAGAATTTACAAGTTCCCGTTATCTCAGGCTAACGTTAGGTGTTGTTTAGTTTGAAATGTAATCTAGTAATCGGTTGTGAATGCAACCAATTAAGGAGCAAGAACTAACAACACTCAATGTGAATGCTTTGCTTATTGTGGCTTTAATAACAACTGAGCCCCGTGATCTATGAGACACATTTACACATCTACACCATATGGATTCTTGAGAAATACTTCTTAAATATTTTCATTTGTGTGTGTTTGAGCAGCAGATTTATCCCAGTGGGAGTGTGGGCGTTATGGTCTTTTGTAAACTGACACACTGATAAAAGACCAGATCTACCAGTGCATGGTGCCATGCAAAATAAGAAGTCTGGAAATGGAATTCATGACTGCTTTTATTTGTTTAGTTTAATTTACTGAGACAATACACGTAAGCACTAATACAGCAATCAAATGAATTTACATAGAACTTGTTCTTAGTGATTATTTGACTTGACTGAATAAATTATGTCATTATTATTATTTTTATTACTTTTAGAGGGTAAACAGCCACCATTTGTGGTCCTAAGAGGAAATTAAATTTATAATAATTGGCATCTTTCACAGGAGTATATTGTGAAGACTTTGCTTTACACATAAAAATAATGCTTAAATGAAGTTAAGTCATAATTAAACCTCAGATCTCCAGTATATTTGCTCTGTAATTAATCACAGGTAAGTTCTGAGCAAGTGTGGATTTTAAAGAGCTTCAAAAGAGGCTGCTATGATTTTAACAAATATGTGCAATAACAAATGCAAACAGTCTGAAATCCAAGATTGAGGAACTTAAGAAGTAATGGAGCAGTTATTTCCCTGCTGCTGTTTTAAAGAACATCTTTGAACGAACACATGTAAACGATCGTTTGCTTCCCTTTAATCTAAACATTTGAAAGCCTTGCAAAGAACAAATATAGAGCAATTTAGCAGTAGCAATCAAAAGTTACCTCATCATCAGTTACACTCACTGATCATGTAAGGGATGAAGTCTTCTTCATAATCTGGACTGCTTTCTTTTTTATTATTGATTAGAATGGATGATAATGCATCTTCTGCACTAATGATTAGTACAGAAGGGAACCAGTGTGCCAGCAGTTTTATTTCAGCTGTATATTGCAACCAAGTCAAGAGTAAACCCGCCCATCAGCTCTTAAACTCTTGAATTCATTTATTTTTTCAGGTCAAAATTGAGTCAAAGAAATGCACCTGTGATGTTGAATGAACCACCTAATTAAGCTTTTGTTTTGCAAAAACTCTTTTTGTTGTGATTTTAAATCTTTAATTTTATTTCATTCCTACTGTAGTGACTCGAAGTCCCTCTGCAAAAAAAAACATGTCTTTTATCCCTTTTATCCCTCTTGTTGTTTACCCATTATTTGATATGAATTGACTCAGACCAAATGGAATCAATTATGTGGATTTGCTTGCTTTGTTTACTTTATTCACGGAGAACAGACATGTGCTCGGAGCTTCAGTGTAAAGACTGAGCCAGTTTAAATCCAGAGGTTAAGAAATTTCTCACACACCGAAATAAGCAAACAGCCTGATGAGCGATATTGTGACGCCTCACAGTCTGCCCTGGTGTGCATCTTACACACTCTGACAACACACCAGCTTGTGCAGCACAGTCAAAACAATCACCTCCTGATCCGCAAAAGGTCAAGTGTTGACTTTGACAAAGGCCAAACCGCTTTTCCCTTTCTTTCAATTCGTCTCTTTCCTGCCTTCCTCGTTTCATCTGGTTTTGGAACGTTACATTTATTATTCATTGGCCTGTTGCTTCAGAATGAGAGCACTGCAACTAAGCCAATTCCTGCTAGTCCGCTGTCAGGATTCTTTTTATTGTTCAGAATTTTCTCAACATATAGTGACATGTATGAAAATCTATGCTATTGAGCACTTTACTGAGTAAATAACTAACTGTGCAGCATAGTGTTTGGGCTTCTCCAGCACACAGAATCTGGTGGCGAGACAAGATGAAAACACGTGTTGGCATCAAAGCCTCGAGGGGATAAATGTCCAGTGTACCTGAAGCTCTCACACTGCCTGGCTTTTACCAGTCTGTGCTTCTGTCCAGGCCACCGGATTCATCCAGGATAAAATCTGTTCTCTCTGTGTCTCTCTCCTGGGCTGTTTCTCTATGGCGCCACAGGGGAACAGTAAGACCAAGAGTAAGCCTCGGAGAGCAAATTATGTACATTTAAATGAACCGTTTCCTTGAGTCTGCTCAGCTCAGCGCTGAGAAAGAGTTCAGATGGAACAGAGCTGGAAGAGCAGGTTGAGAGGATGTGTGTCTAAGTGTGTCTATGTGTGTGTGTGTGTGTGTGTGTGTGTGTGTGTGTGTGTGTGTGTGTGTGTGTGTGTGAGACAGAGAGACTGTGTCAGTGAAACACACGGTGCAGCCCAGAGTAGGAATGTAAAACTTGAGTGGACCCCAGGCCCTCGCTTAGCCTTAATAGCTTTCCTGTCCACCTCCTCCTGCTGCATTAGAGTTACATTTCCACTCTGGGGGGGGGGGATGTTCTCTCTTTTATATATTTATTTATTCTATTTTCTATCCCTGCCGTCTTCATCCACGCAGTCACTTCACAGAGGTGGCGCTGCAAGGCTCACTTCAAAAAATGCCTAAACACACCTACAGGGATCAGGGAGAGACAGAAAGAGACGATAAAGTTTCCACAACCATCAGTTCTGCTCACACATTCACACCTCTACACACACACACACACCTGTAGCTTTGCTTCACATTCAGACAATGCATCATGGAGCCCCCTTTGTTTGTCAGGCTGTTCCATTATTTACCTCCTCCCCCTCTCCATCCACCTGGGCCTTCCAATGCCATTTATCATCCCCGAGAAACCTTGTGTCCGCTAGAACTTGAAAACCTGATGAATAAGTAAACTAGTTCCTCCACATTGCAACACTTCCTGTCCTCTTCACAGGAACAAAGACAAAGAGTTGAAATGAGGCGTTGCAGAGTCCTGAGCGGACTCTACACAGACCGGATTGTACAGGCTTTTGCTGCGCTTGAAAAAAAATCCCTGACTTCATAAAGCCTTTCTTTGATTTTCAAAGCCTTCTAACAGTTTTCAGAATTTTTCTACAAGTCATTAAAGTCATTAAGCTACATGATAAGAAGAACTCAGAAATGGTGTTAAAGTGGTCCCTTGTGAGATTACACTGGCACAGCCTTATCCTTTGCTCTTATACCATCAGCCCTGTAGCTAACATGTGCAGTCCAATCATTCTCATTCTTGAGCTCGGGCTTTCTTCAGCATGCATCCACATCGTCCACTATTTGTTCATCCTGCCAGCCAACACTGTCGAAGCATCCGTGTCTACCCCACAAGCTGGAGTCAGCCAAAAAGTGATCTGCCGTTAGTGATTCAATTACTATATCCGGCTGGCCTCCACTCCCTGGGGCTGCTAGTGGGGGGTACAGACGAAGATGGGAGTGCTGCGTGGAGCAAAATCACCATCATTTTGCACTGTAACAGTACAGAATTAAAGATTAAGCCAATTAGAAAAACAAGAGGAAGTTGTTATGTCATTTCCAGCTGTTCGCTTTTTTTTTCTCCTCCACTTGACACGAATGTGTGTGTAAATCCCTCTGAATGCCTGTGTGTGTTTGAAGTAACTGATATTGTAAAAGCATTCCCATGTGGACTGTAAGCTCCCGACAACTTTTAGGCACGCTAATACCGACAAGGCTTTAAGCCGCAGGCATACCCTGGATGAAATATTTGCTGTGTCTGCCAGGAGACAAATCTATTCTCTGCTTTCTGTAAAATACTGCCTATGCGGCAATATCTTATTTGTAGGCTGAGACCAGAGTCTCACAGGGACCAATTTC
The DNA here is from genome assembly GCF_041146795.1 of Maylandia zebra. Taxonomy (NCBI): domain Eukaryota; kingdom Metazoa; phylum Chordata; class Actinopteri; order Cichliformes; family Cichlidae; genus Maylandia; species Maylandia zebra. The sequence continues at coordinate 28,765,940 of NC_135170.1, forward strand.
CATCCCTGTGCTTTGTGTGTTAATTACAAGGGTCAGAAAGACTGATGGCTTAACAGAGAAGGTTATAAGGTGAGGTTATAAGTGTCCAGCTCTCCCTCATCCTTCCTAATTCCCATACTTTTTCCTTTTTTAATCTCTATTTGAGGCTTTTCTTGTCCAAGGGGTGTTCATGGATGAAAGACGATCTCAGTTGACTAGAAATATCAAATCCATGAGCTGCCATAAACGATAATGGATGACAAGGGGAAATTTCCATATCCTCTGGATCCCAGTGTTTGTGCTCCAGGTAGCACCAGTGGATGTACATGGAGGTCATGTGAAAGCTCTTTCTTCTCTTCTTAAGGGAATTGTCTCTCTCTCTCTCTCTGCTTCATATCATACTCTCTTTCCCTTTTTCTATATGTTGACACGAGTTAAACCCCCTCAAGTCCTGCTTCTTGGGCAAGCTGTGCAGGGATTGCATAAAATGTCATCTTCGCTCAGATGGCTGCTCGGTTAACATCTCATGTGTTAATTGGAAAAAGATATCACATTACAGCTGCACTAAATTTATACATTTTCTTAACCTTGTCATGTCTATATAAGAGGAGGTAAAAAAGAAGAGTCACAGATAAAAACTCGGATTTTTTTCAGACATTTTCACACTCCTGACTTCACAGATGTTAATGCTTCTGCTGTCCAAACACATTTCACAGTTGTCTTTCCCCCCCCCCCAACTTTGAGAAATCAACTGTGTGCCAGCAAACATGCTGCAGTGTTACATACAGTCTATCTCTCTAATTATCTTGTGAGAATTTAAAAGCTGAGATATGCAGATTGCTTCTACAAGGATCTAAATAACAGATAACATTATGTATTTTCACTCACCCATGCAATATAAATGTGACTCAATATTCATCATCTCAAAGAGCACATATTAAACCATTAATGCAACGCACGCCCTCGCCCGCCTTCTGAATAACCTAATTACTCTTTAAATGAGATGTTGGCTGGTCTCTTATATTGTCTCATTTCACAGAAATTGGGAGGAAATCCACCGAGACAAGACAGATAGCGCAGCTGTCTTAAGAGGTGCTTAACCAGACTTCACTACCATGACAATCCGAGAGGGATCACCCATTGTCTCTCTCACACGCGCGCGATAATGGTAAACATTACAGTTTATGCATAAAAAACACATATGCAGCAGGCACAGATGTGTACCCATGCAACACTTGCTCCAAGTCCTTAAATGCTCAAAGTGAGTGGGTTGGGTTGGGGGTGGGGTTCCCAGACCCCTGAGAAGACTACGCACCCTCAGGTGATAATTAGTGTGCAGTTCAGTGACCTTGCTGGGCCACAGCCGGGAGAGGTAGGAACCATGGAAGTTTTAGCCTGAAATTTTCCTCTTGAAATAAAAAAAGAAAGAAAAAAGTTGCAGAAAGTTTAGACAGTTTTTGTCTTGACACACAGAAATAAAGCCAAGAGGAGGAATTATAGTAAAGCGCTATATCATAATGATGAAACCTCAAGCTCAACAGCATGCAAGGCAATGGGAGGTTTGTGTTGAGATTGTGTTTTTAAACAACCTTTTGTAATATAAAGTTAATATAAAGGTCAAAAAGAGAGACCCTCTAAAAATGTTATAAGTATTGGTTATAAATATAATATAATGAGCGAATCACTTGTTATTAAAATTAATAACAAGTTTGCCCTCTCATTATGTGGATGCTTAGTGGTAGCTAATATACAAGAATATGATGTGCTACACTATGAATTCATCGAAATTTGTGTTAGGTTAATGAAAACCTTCAACAAGTTGATGTCTTAACATATAATTCCACATGTCGAGCTATAAATAAATACAACAAATACACAATCCACTGCGTACTTTATTTGATATTCTCTTCAGTTAGTCAAATACTTGTATTGTTATATTAACAAATATATTTATTTTTTCATCAGTGAGCCACTGACTTTGATTCTACACAGATGTGGGATGGTCAAATATGAGGAAATCACTTCCGATCACCAGAAGCATTTGCTGCGACTGAGCATGTGTGTTACCAACCCAGAGTCCCCCAGCGTCACCTCCATCCACCTTTATTCTCCACCACAGAGCTTCAGCTGTTGTGACAGCCCTGCTACCATGAGAGCATCTATTTCAGCACAAGCCTTGATCTTGAGTGACTTCACATTCGACCCTCGGTCTCCAATCAGATGTACCACACATAAACCCCCAGATGGATCAGCTGCAGGATCTTGACTAAGTGCAGTCCTGGGCCTCTAATGTGCAAGCTTGAAATGAACCACATAGGTCCTCCGACCAAACCGACTTGACAACATGTAGTCCACCTGCTGCCAACTTTCTGACATACAGAGACCGAAACTCACTGAATGACTTATGAAAACGACAGATTCAATCCTAAATTACCCTCTTCAGCATGCTCCTTTTTGCAGTGAGTCACTATGGTCTTCAACACACACACAAATGATCAAACTCTAGTGTTATTGCAGATGTCCCACCCTCTGTAGGCGGATAATTACAGTGTTAGTGATGGGGAGAGGTGGAGGGTGGGGTATGGGACAGGCTGGGGGAGAGAAGGGGTAGAGGAGAGAGTCGAGCAGCACAATGATTCATCACCAACGTGCTCAACACACATCCCTCCTCGGCAACATGCCCGCTCCAACCCCCCCACCGGCAGTTTGGCGGCGTGCCCAGGAGTGACAAGGTGACACCGGCTCTTTTTTCATGTGCTGCAGCTCCACGCCACTCCAATCAAACTGCGAGCAGAACCTCTGCTTCACAACAACACACCGGCCGCTGACTGGCAGGAAGAGAGGTAAACCAGAACTGCGATCGGACATAAATCATTCAGTGGCTGACAACTGCTGCCAAACGTTGATTGCTTTCTGGTTATCTTCAAACCCCTTGTTTCATTGTCTCCGTTAGTGGCAACATATGTTGGGAGTAAAACAGAAACATCTAAATATAAGTCATTGCGTGTGTGAGTTGACAGGCCCGGTGACACTATTCTGCAAAAACAGTACCCACTGTGTCTCAAATTTGAGACGTGATCAGGATTAGAATGTGTTGCAAATTAAACTAATTACCAGTGCTCCCTAACTGCTGCAAAAAAAATGATAAATTTGCTTTTCTAATTCCACAACCACAAACTAAGTACAGCTTCACTGAAAAGAGAGTTGGCCTGCTTTCCTATAATTTGAACTGAAAATGCAGGGGACAGAAGGGTATTCATTAACACTTTACAATATGTGGAAGAGTTGCTGGGAACTACAGTCTATGATTCAAAAAGAAAAGGAACTTATTGTTGACTAAATGTTATTTTTTAATAGCAGGTTAGCAGGTCCGAACAAGGCATTTTATTGTCATCAGGGAGACACTATGGCTCCACGAGGAAGGTAAAACATTGACAACAACAACAATAAGCACTAATGAATTTTGCACACAAGGATTTCTAATATGACATTCACCATGACTCCCTAATGATTCTCTGCAATGTGTCACTGAAACGCAGCTACTGATGACAGCACTGTCACTTTACCATGAATTGTTTCAAGGCTGACCTAGTATTGAACTTAGCTTCTCCATTTGGCCTCTTGACAGCTGTATCTCTTAACCGTGCCCATCACAATAATGGTCAAACAACTGAGACTGCATCTCATAAGAATGACTGTTCATGCTCGGAGACGCTATACATTTTCATAGCCAGACGTGGGAGAATTATGCACTTGAATTAGCAGCACTGCTGTTCAATGTACCGCAGTGCTAACACAGCACTAAAATATGAGACTAATCGTAACAACAGCAGGACTGTAAAGACCTTAAAAAATCAAACCAAAGCTGAACATAAAAGCTCACACAGGAGAGAATGAGACAGGGTTCAATCTTTCAGGTTTGGACTTTAAATTGCACTGGTACCATTGTTTAGAAATACTTACCATCCTCTGTTAATATAGCAACAGTTACACGAACAAGAATGTATTACTGTTAAAAGACACAAAAAGAGAAATATAAGTGAAAATATTAGCAGGTGAGAATGACATTAGCTGTTTCACTAAGAGCCACTGAATGACAAATGCATAAGGTGAAGTGCCAAAGCCCTCTAGTGGCTGTGAAATTGTAACTTAAGGTCCTTTACAGTCCAAAAACATATATTTTAGGTTAATTAGAGATTCTAAGCAGAAGAAACTGGATGAATACATGGCATTTTTGTTCCCAACACAGACTCTTGTAACAGTTTTGAAAGACACCGAGAAATTATGTTTGAAAAAGCATCTATGTGTTCTTCAAGAGGGTACGAACAAACAAAACCCTGTTGTTTGCTTGGGGCAAACTCATGCTGGAGAGATCCAGTACAGACAGGATGCTCATTTTCCAAAAAGAACTGCAGGTGAACTTCACTAGGGTGGGGAGGAAAAAAGGTAGGTGATAGCATGGATAAGCTTTCACTGCATCATTAAGCTGTCTTTGTAGAAATCCGCAACAACACCTGTTCAGGATGGCTGCAGAGTGTTCTGAGGATGTAAGCTCATTGTACAAGCAGATAATCTGTGCCCACCTTTGGCTGCAACACTTTTCTCTCTCCAGCGCGTCTGAGGATACATGCTTCATGAATGCTATCATTCCTAATGAATGCATTTATTCATTAAGCCTTTGCTAATTAATTGTGCCTTCATTGATAGAATAGCTTTTATGCTTGTGTCAAAACACTTATTCTTTTTAATTTTTCTGTGTTTATGTTTGAAATAAAAATGGTTAATAAACAAAAAAAGGAATCTGTATAAAACAATCATCTTACAATAAAGGGGATGATGTCATAATTTGAATTGAGGAAATGAACAAAATGAGTTATAACCCCTCTTGTGTATTTAAAAAGTATATATATTGGTTTTCAAGATCATTCTGCTCACATAATTAAATCTCTATAGCACCCTTGAGTTCAGCTCTTCTATTACATTGCAAACCTTACAGGATATTTATTTGGTGTACAACCTTGTAAAAACAAAAAATTAAATAAATAACAAATATATGCAGCAAAAAAAAAGAAAAAAAAGGCAACCCTTTTTAAAAAAAAATAATAATAATAATGCTTGAAAACTACTATAGACATATAAGAAAAATAAATTTTCCACCCATCAATGAGATGCTCTCTTAAACGCTCAAGGACAGAGCCCGTCTGTGAGTGGATTTTTGTCTAAATATGTGTGTGCACTCCTTCAGCACTCAAACAAAGCTAACTTCTTCATTCCACTCAGGGATATACAGTAACAAAGGGTCAAAGCCTTCTGAAGCTATCAGATAGTGCAGCTTCTCCACCACAAATGGACACTGCAGCAATGCAAGACAGATTGATTTCTACATATTGAAAACAAACACTTTTACCTTGTGGGAGGCATTGTTTTCCCTTAGGCTCATGTTGATTAAAAAGTGTAGAAAAGAGAGGATCAATTTGCATCTGACAACCCGGAGGTAAGCAGAAAATGATAATCAAGGATTTATCTGAATCCCTGTGCACGGGATAGAAAATAGATAAAGAGTATGGGAAACAATGCTGTAAGAATGGAAGTTCTCAAATCGAAGAGAGAGGAAATATTATCAGAATTAATATGCATGGTCTATATGCAGTTTAATTGTTTAAAATCCATGACAAACCTTTCTCGGTGCAGGCAATATAATTAGGGTTTGCCTAAATAAGAAAGGTTCAGTCACACACATACACACAGAAATCTGCGCAAACTGTGGGAGGTGCTGTAACAGTTTGCCAACAGAAGACATTCACGCTTTGATGCATCTGGAAGGGTGCTAGCTAATTCCCAGGACTTCCTATCCCATATAAGAATTGTGGATGACTTTGTTCGTCATTAGCTATTCACACAAACCACCAGCTCTGCATGTAAACCACTGCCTCACAGTCTCCTACGGCGATCTCCTCTCTCTTGAGTCTAGACTCACACCTTTATTCTCCCTGCTATCAAACGCACACATCAACACACAGTATGTGACCACATGACATGTCATCTGTGAATATATAGCTCTGTTGTCACAGGCAGCAGGCGCTGATTACTAAGGATGTCACCCATTGTGCCCTGTGGTATCACACAAAGGTCTGTGATCATGACGAGTGCAGAAACTCACAGTGTGTGCTCAATCCAACTGGGCGACAGAGGAGAAGTTCTGTCATGGAAAGGGCTAATTTACAGCCTTTCTTACACTCAGGAAGTTCTCCAAGCTACTTGTTTGCTTTTATATCTATCTGAACAGTAGGTAATATAAAACGTAGGATACGTTGATTTAAACTTCTTATATCTTATCAGAAAGTGATCTACCAACAGTCACAATGTAGCTTTCCAGACAAAATCATATTTGCAAGTCCTGCAGGATCTAATGCTAATCACTGCTAATTTTCTTTGTAAGAAATTGGATCTTAGGCTAGTTGAGAAATATAAAAATGTGGAGAAAGAAGCAGTAAAGAAAAAGTCCCTTTAAAAGCTTTGTAGCTCTATCCATGCTAAAAAGAAAAAGCTATAGTCCTGATGCAGAATATTTAAAGTCTAATTGCATTTGTATTTGTATCTGACATATACATAAAACACAGAATTCCCTAATGTAACAATAGTTCACTGCAGAATGTAAACTAATTTTAACACATCATAGTGGTACAGAAGCCATGAAAAAGGTGTATTAAATAGACTTGTATGTGTCTTGACAAAAGCATATATGATGGTATGATGTTTATTGACAGCAGAGAATTTAAAATGTGGAATTTCGTGTATTTTGCGGTGTAACAAAACTTTGTGGCAGAGCCAGTAACCGAGAAAGTTGTGTGACACTAGCAGGGGTGCGCTCAGCATCATTGCACAGCAGCCAGCAGCCCATGCAGTCAACTGTGCCAGGCGCAATAGAACTCTGCAGAGTGGTCTGATGAAGCTATCCATGGTATCGTCGGCTGTCACTGAAGAAATGTGGGCGGCTGCTGTCCTTTTATAAGGGCAGCACCCTGAAGGATTGAAGAGGATCATTCTGATTGCCTGAACATGAGTGATCCTGAGTGGCTATAATCCTATAGAGCCCTGTTAGAGAAAGACGCCTGTGCAAAAATAGAAAATATAGATTTGACTTTTGGTTTTTCATCACGTCTTTTCAAGTCTCCTAACAACTTGCTCTGTGCTTCTCAGAGTTGAGTATTTAAAGACAGTCAGTTAAAACCACTGGAGTACATACATCTAATCTGCCATGAAATGCAAATGTTCCCTTTTGCTTTGTAGCACTTGTGCTGACCACAGTTTGTGTGTCTTCTCTGGTGTGTCTAAAAGTCTGACATCCCTCATCGAGTGCTCTAGCTTGGCCAGTTGCAGTCTTTTTACTTATTCCAATAGACTTAGCCAATTGTCACTTCAAAAGCAGCATCACAGCAGTTGGTGATATGACACTGTCATGTTTTTCCAAAAGGGAAGCTTCAATTCATAAAAGTGCAATCATTGAAAAAAAAAACCCTGCTTTCCTAACATCATAAATAAGCATTTTTACATAGGTAAGGCCACTTTACCGATTTTCAGTGCAGCTGAGCACGTGTACAAGTCCGAACATACTATATATAAAGTTCCAGTAAGTTATTTTTCTGCAGAGGCAGCGATAACAACATCTCAGATGCCCCGCTATGTTAAATCAACTTTAATTTTAACACACCTTTTTAATCACTACAAAATTCCTAAATAGAAAAAAATAGCAGGATAGATTACTTCATAAACAAGCTTCTCATATTTGACATTTAATGAATAACCTAAAATCCAACAATGCTGACTAGTTCTATTATTGCATTACCAACGGTAAAGAGGAGATTTCTGCATGTTTGAGTCAGCAATTTCTGTAGTTAAATATTGCCTGAAGTGCTGGAACTCTCCAGAAACACGCCATCTTCCACAGTCTGACATCCAAACAATTCTTATGTTTCATTAACTTTTTATTTCAAGTGGCAGTGGTAGATATTGAGGTTTATCACTGTTATTCATGAGAGGAAAATGTATATAGCAAGGCCCCCACAGCTGAGCAGAGAGAAAACAGAAGACAGAAATAGAGGGCCAAGAGTGAGGGCCCATTTTCATTTTAATCAGTCAGCTTGTTGATTCAGTTGGCTATGAGCACTCTACAAACAAAACCAAATGGCAGCTCCTGGCACTGTCAGAGGCACAGAGACTCTGAGCAGAGTGATGAGAGAAGAAACATACAGAAAGGGAGTTTGGGAAATCAAGGTTTCATTAAGCTGGCCAAACACAGTGAAACTCAGCACTGACCAGCCACTCCAGCGCAGGACTGCTGCAAACACAAGACTGGCCAAAATTGGATGTTTCACTTCTGAGAGCCCTGCAGGATCTATGGCAGTAGCTCAGTAAAACTGGACATATTGCAGGACTTGAAAAAAGGCAGTAAAAAGAAGAGGGAAAGCAGTTCCCTTGTTCTTTATTTGAATTATTCTGAATGGTCAACAGAGAGGGAGGTGCAAATATCTGAATGACATATTTAGACTAATAATGAAGATAAATGAAGTCCTTCAAAACTACTCATGTCTGATAACCACCACTATTGATAACAGCTTCATTATCCCTCTGAAGCTCTTCATTCTAAGCCGAGCCACAAGCCCTTCTTTTGTTGTGCAGGTGCTGACCTGAAGGCTGATGAGGTTCATGGAGTAGACATCACAGAGGGCTGGCTATGTCAATCACCACATGGTGATCTCCTGAATACCTGTGTAAGTTGTGCCATTCGGCCACTGGACTACATGTTAAACAATTAGGGAAAAGCTGCCTTTGCACCTCTGCTTAATTGGGAAAACGTCAGGCTCCCCGGCTGAAAGCAGTCTGACATTTTAACCAGATTACAGTCTCATCCGAAGGCTTTTCCATTAGCCAAGGTATGTCTCCCAATCAATCTCCCTCTGCTCTGTCTTCTAGCTTTTCTCTCACTGTCTTGTTCTTCCAAGTTGAAATCACCCTTTGCCCAGCGTGTTAAAACGGCCATATCTGAGAAACAAAAATGGCAAACTGAAGAAGCTGATGCGTAGCTTCCCTTCATTCAAGCTCCATGAGAGCTTGTGTAAATTACAGGCACAGCTTCAAGGTTGAGATTCATAAAGACAAACTATACACAAGAGTCAAATAGAAAAATGTATTTGTCGCACAAAATGATTTAGTTCTTGATTGTTTCAGCAAGGACTAACAATTTTACCTCAGTCTTCCTCTTGGCAATTCTTTCCTTTGTTTTTGCAATTTTGTCTTTTCCTATTGTTCTTTTTCCTTTTTCCTACTACATGTCTACATGTTGTTTCATTTGTTTTGACCTCCTGTTTGCGGCTTAAACCTCTGTAATAAAGATTTGGTTTTGCATTTGGGTAGTTTTGTCTTTAAATAATCACACAATTGCGGTGGTACAGGGCAGCATTGAGGTCCTGATGTGCTTCTAAGCCTCTTTTGAGAGGCTTCTTTTCCATTTCCCTACATAAACCACACCTTAGCTGTTACTAAGTACTGGTAAACCTCAGACCTTTTCATATTTTTCTTTGCTTCAGTAAAAGGGCAGCAAAAATCAATGAAATAGTCTAACTGGCTGTACATTATATCTGAGGCTTCTTCTTCAGGTAGTAGGGATACTTCTACTACTACTTATCTTATACCAGTAATGGTCCCAACACCCAATATTATATTTATTGTAGCAAACAGCTCTTAGAGTAAAGTTATTCCGTCACCCTTACATGCAAGGCTGTCACACTGATATAGTTTAATATTTATTTACAAAACTATAAGTGAGATATTTCTTGGTCAGTCTTAGAAAATATCACAAAGGAGAACTAGTAATAACTTATACTCCCTCATGGCAATTTGATTCTGAGACACATTTGATCAGTTTTGCAAAACAACAAACAAGCATCATCAGCGCTGTATCAGCTACAGGTTTAGTTAAAATCAAAAGCCCAATCTCACCCTAAACACACATTGTTGGTGTCAGAAGTGATGTCCCACCACGATAAGCTTTTATAGACCCTGAACACTTTGATAAGCAACACAGCATGGTCTTTGAAGTCTGATAACAGGGTGTAGCATAAAGACCGGCAAATTGCTGGGACAGCTGCATAAATCCATGCAGATAAAGATGAATTGAAGCGAAAAAAGATTCTACTCACTCTTACAGCTTAGATTAGATTTTTTTTCCCATGCTATACCACATCCCACCCAATCCCAATTTACTCAATCCAACTTACTACAAAGTACTGAAATTTCTAAACTAATAATATCCAATGTCGTCAACGAATAAAACATAAACCAGTAATCTTTTAACTGTTTAGATCGAGGATGTCAAACAAATTTTACATCGTGGGCCTCATACAATGCAATTTGTTCTCAAATAGACCAGACCAATGAAACTGTCAATGTAAAGAGCTTGAACTACGCAAAGAAGTGCAATTTCAACATTATGTCTCATGAACAAAGAAAATGGTGTTGCAGTAAATGAAAGAAATCTGTTAGTGCAACTCTTTGGACTTAAATTGTGAAAAATAAATATGTCAAATTCAACAAATGAATGGCCATGGGGAGATCTTTATCAGTAGGAAAAGCTGTAAAACTAATGAAAATACAGTTGAAAGTCTAAAATGTATGCACTCCTCAACATTTTTCAGTCCTCCAATGGACCAGATTGAAGGTCTTATGTTTGACACTCCTGGTTAGATGATGTTTCAGTTTGCATATAACTGCGTTTTGAGCTCCTCAAGCTTTTCCAAACTACTATTATCAATTTTCAAGGTTTTAATTTCCAAAGACTTGGATACTTGGTGGGCTGAGGACAAGCAGCTGGTGACAAAGGCTTGCTAAGTGCTTAAATCTATTGATGTTTCAGATGAGACCAAAGAAAATAGAGAATAATGGGCCTTGAGCCTCTAGGTTTATTTTAACTTAGGTAAAGAGATGGGCCTTCTTATGCTCTGTGTAATTTCAGAAAATGAAATATCTGGACTCTTACAAAACTCACTAATACAAACCTTGATAATCTTAAGAGGCACTGCAAAGAATTATGTTCATTTATATCAAATAATTATCAAATAACATGGAGAAAAAATATATTTTCAACTAAAATATGATAGCAAAATGTTAGAGTGCTCTTGGATGTAAATGCACACTCACACTCAAACACCCACACATATTTATAGCTTGGATCTTATTACTAGGTTCTCAGCCCCCGTCTTTTAGAGGTACTTGGCTATGGCTGACCTTTCACATCTTTATCATAGTTGCTGCTGGCGTGTGGAATAACCAGGTACTTGCAGTTGTCCCGTGTTTCTGCATTTTTGCTATTCTGACTGGTAGTTCCATTCATTCAGCTCACTTCACCTCTATTTGCAACCATTCGACCACACTACATCCTAATGTCCTTAATGTAGATCCTGGTGAGATGGATCCGTGAGTAGATGTCTCTCTCACTTCTGGCATACAGCTTGATGTCACCCATGTATGAGCTGTTCTTGAGCTAATCTGAAAGCCACATGAAGTTTAGAGATCTGTAGTGATTGACTCTGCAGAAAGCTGGTGATTTCTGCACCTCTGCATCCGCTGACCCGCTCTCTGATTTTATATGACCGACCATGTCGTGGCCGAGTTGCTATTGTTACCAGTACCACCAACAGTTTACTGTGGAATATTTAGTAGCAAGGAATTTCAAAACTGGACTCGTTGCACAGGTGGCATTCTATCACAGTACCACACTGGAATTCACCGAGCTCCTGAGAGCAATCCATTTTTTTCACAAGTGCTTTTAGAAGAATGATTCTGGACACTTGTGACCATTGAAGTGATTGGAACATCTGGGACTACAAGTTTCAGATGAAAATGCAGCTATTTTCCAACCAACCAGACACAGAGGGGGATGACAAGGAGGAAAAGGCTGCAGTGGTAGACTGAAAGCACTTTTATTCAAATCAAATCACTTTTATTGTCACATCACATGTGCAGGTACACTGGTACAGTACATGTGAGTGAAATTCTTGTGTGCATAATGTTGAAGTTCCAGTAGTGAAGGTGAGGTGTCTATGAAGTGTTCAGCAGTCTGATGGCCTGATGGAAAAAGCTGTCTCTCAGTCTGCTGGTGCGGGACCGGATGCTGCAGAACCTCCTTCCTGATGGAAGTAGTCTGAACAGTTTATGGCTGGGGTGATTGGAGTCCTTGATGATCCTCCCCGCTTTCCTCAGGCACCGCTTCCTGTAGATGTCCTGGAGGGAGGGAAGCTCACCTCCAATTATCCGTCCAGAACACTGTACTACTCTCTGGAGAGCTTTGCGGTTGTAGGCGGTGCTGTTGCCATACCAGGTGATGATGCATCCAGTGAGGATGCTCTCAATGGCACAGCGATAGAAGGTCCTGAGGATGCGAGGGCTCATGCCAAATCTTTTCAGTCTCCTGAGAAAGAAGAGGCGCTGTTGTGCCTTCTTTACTGTTTTGTTTATGTGTACTGACCACGTAAGATCCTCAGCCAGATGTACACCAAGGAAGCGGAAGCTGCTCACTCTCTCCACAGCAGCACCGTTGATGGTGATGGGGGTGTGTACTTCTCTGCACCTCCGGAAGTCCACTATCAGTATCCCGGGAGTTGATTTGAGATGTGGTGCTTGTATTTGGAAAGTTTTGCTCCATGCAGGTGATACAAACCATCCTTAAGCTGTGAAAACAGAAAAAAAAAATTCAAAAAATTGCTACAATATTAGTAGTGGCAAAATCTAAAGTTTTGTACATCCTGAGGAAGAAAGAAAGCACTGATGAACTCAGTAATGCAGAAAGACTTGGACATCCATGGAAGACAACAGAGGTGGATGAACGCAGAATCATTTCCAGGGTAAGGACAAACCCCTTTACAACAGTCAACCAAGTGAACAACACTCTCCAGGAAGTAGGCGTATTGAAATGCAAGTCTACCATGAAGAGAAGACTGCATGAAAATAAGTACAGAGTGTCCACTGCAAGGTGCAAGCCACTAATAAGCCTCAAGAATAGAAAGAACAGATTGGACTTTGCTAAAAAACAAACAACAAAATAAAACATCTAAAAAAGACAGCACAGACAGATTAAACCAAGATCAACCGCTACCATAATGATGGCAAGAAAAAAGTATGGAGAAGGCGTATATCAGCTCATGATTCAAAGCATACCACATCATCTGTAAAACACAGTGGAGGAAGTGTAAAGGCTTGGGCATGCAAGGCTAGCAGTGGTACTGGGACACTAGTGTTTTTTGATGATGTGACACAGGACAGAAGCAGCTGATTGAATTGTGAGGTGTTCAGAGAGATACCGTCTGCTCAAATCCAGCTAAATGCAATGAAAATGATTGGCCAACATTTCATAATACAGATGAACAATGACCCAAAACATATAGTCAAAGCAACCCAGGAGTTTTTTAACGCAAAGAAGTGGAATACCCAGAAGAGCATGTGTTGAAGACTAGACTTCAGACAGAAAGACCCACGAACATAAAGCAACTGAAAGGCCTGGTTGAACATTAAAGAGGAAACCCAGCATCTGGTGATGTACATGAGAACAAGACCTCGGGCCTTCATTGCCACCAAAGGGTTTAAACCAAGTATTAGAAATGAACAATCTATTTTCAGTTATTTATTTTGTCCAATTACTTTTGAGCCCCTGAAATGAAGGGATTGTGTTAAAAATGTTTCAGTTCCCCACATTTAATGCAGCCTTTTTTGTTCAACCCACTGAATTAAAGTTGAAAGTCTGCACTTCAACTGTATCTGAGTTGTTTCATTTAAAATTCATTGTGGTAACAAACAGAACCAAAATTTTTTTTTTTTAAAGTTGTCTCTGTTCAAATATTTATATACCTAAAGGTATAACCTACCACATTGTGTCTGCTGTCAGAGTTGTATTCCATCAATGCCATAATCTCCTTGTCGGTGTATGTATGTTATATATACACAAAACTCTAAGTGTTCAGTATGAATATACAAAAACTATTCCTCATCATTTGGAACGTATTTATTCCCGTCAATGCTTCAACGTTTCCTTATCAGCTGTCAGACATCCATAGACAAACAAAACTCGTAACAAATCGTTTTGATCGTTAAATTTGTTTTCTTTTTTTCCTTCTGTCACTTTCAATTTTGAGAAAAAAAGACTACAATTTAATAAATCTTCCTTAGGCTATAGCTGCACTCAGTAGAGTCTCCACTGTCTAAAGAAACTTTTTACTGACTTGACACTTTGAAGGGAGGCGAGTTGATAGAGGATAGGAAAAGCTTGAGGCTGAGGCGCAGACAGACAGTTGATGGACACTTCTTAACCCCTCAGGGACTTGCTGCATTTGTCTACTTGAGCTTGTTGTACAAGTCATTGCTTTTTAATCTTAAAGTCAGAACTAATGTAGTTTCCTTGCAGTTGTTAGAGGAGTCACAAAATATAATACATGTCTTAATTTGTTATGATATTGTAAACATAGTGCTGTGAATTTTTAAAAAAGTGTTTTGGAGTTTTGCTAATGTGGACTCTAAACATGTACATAATGATGAGATTTAAATTCAAAGCTAAATCTCTTATTCAAATACTGTTTATTGGGAGTCAGAGCCTTAAGCTCTACTGTAGAACACCCTTTAGGTGTACTGCTATAGGGGGACTTCCCATGATGCAATGAGAGCTTGTCTTTCACTCTTCTCTTTTGACTACCCATCTATTTGCCACTATTTGCATGTCATTAACCTTTGTTCCTGTCTTTCAACTCTACTCATGGCAGATGGCTCCCCCTACCAAAACCTGGTTGTGCCAGGGGTCTCTTCAAGGGAGTTCTTCCCCCCCACCATTGGAGTCAGATTACTCACAGTGGATCTCATGGCTGGTGTTCATGCTAATATTTGGAAATTGTTTACCTTTACAAGATAAAATGCTTTCAGACAATGAAATGGTGGTATATAAACGAAACTACAGTGAACTGATTACTTAAATTTATTGTGTCTATGAATTTAAAGCTATCTACTATTTAACCACACTGTTATCTTTCTGGATTATTTGTTGGTGCTTTTATGTTTTTGTGTCTGATATATTTGCCTTCATATTTATTTTTCTTAAATGAAATCTGCAGGATTTTAAAAAATGCATGTATCCAGGAATCCATATTGTAAGCAGTGTAATTTATTTTTTACTATTTAACTTTTGTAACTTATGTCTGACATATAAAACTAATTCAATGTTCCATATTAAGCAGCTGTTGCATTTAATAACTTACATGTCCTTTAATCTTTATAAAATGTCCACTTTCTTTTCTCTAATATATTGGTACTGCACAGAAGCTAAAAGAAAAAGAATGTACTGGATTTCTCAATTAGCTTAAACATAGAAATAGTAGACAGCTAAATTGTCCCGAGGTATTTGAGCATTTTCAAGCCAAGAACATCATGACCTTTGCACTGTCAATTAGCAAACATTTAATAAGCCAGGCTGAAAAATCTAGTTTTAGACCACTTAATGTCTACCACTGCCAACTCACTGCGCACATTCTCCCAAAATAGCTCTCATAATACCCTCAGTATGTAATCATCAGTTTTTCAGGAGGAATTCAATATGCTTGTAGAGTTAACCAATCATTTCGAATGTGTTTGGAGAGAATTATAATTCTTATAAGTCACAAATGTGACTTAACTTCATTGGCAAAGAAAATATTTACAGCAGATTGAAGACAAGCCCTGAACAAATGTCAGATTCTGAATATTTTCTTGGCAGTACCCACTGACCCATACAGAAGCCCCTCACACAAAACATTTCCCTGTAATGTAGTGTCCAACCTTTCACATGTGCTGCCTTTGGAGAGTGTCACTGTTAACATGGTGGAATGAACATCAAATTCCTTTTAGGGAATTACAGTCCTATAAGGTCTGTCCTTTTTTTTTAATCACTATCTGAATCATTTTTTTTTAGCATAAGCTCAACAGGAAAAAAACATGGTGAACAAACCAAGCCCAGTTAAGGAAACAGTTCAACAGAGCTCTTAAATCCCTTTCCTGAAAAATGTCTTGGTGCCAAAGTGTAAAAGGCTTTGGCTAATGACTTTAGTAAGAGTGTGAAACACACATCCAACAGAAAAGGGTGGGACTGGCCTAGCATCTGGAGAATATGCCTCGAGATCCAAATTCACCGGTTAAGACCTTCCTTCCTAAAAGACAGCAAATGCCTGCACACTTCTCCTCCGCGTTATCTTCTTGTTGTAAGAGTGGCAAATTGGCACAGCTACTACTAGCAGTAGGTTTGCAAGTTGGCTTAATTAATATGTGGAAATGACTGTGGCTGCTGAAGCAGGATTTATATGAGCAAAAGTCAGCCAATAACCCTTCCATGCTCTGATAGAC
The DNA here is from genome assembly GCF_041146795.1 of Maylandia zebra. Taxonomy (NCBI): domain Eukaryota; kingdom Metazoa; phylum Chordata; class Actinopteri; order Cichliformes; family Cichlidae; genus Maylandia; species Maylandia zebra. The sequence goes on from NC_135170.1 coordinate 28,782,329, forward strand.
AGCCAAGAACAAACAGTATGGCTTATAGTCATGTTAAGGAATTTTTCTCTGTGAACATTACAGTAAAGTATGTCCTCTTAGATGACTATATTGGCCTGGCTCATCATTATGGGATTCTTTTATATAAAACATGTTAAAATTAAAACAAGTATGAGACTCCCCTTGTATTCATATACCACGAGACAGTGTGGTGGCAAATGTTAAGCTAATTTTTAGCTCAATCTCCAAGGAAACATAAAACTGTGCTGTTTTCTGCCGCAGACAGAACAGCATTATAGCATTATAATGACAATAACTGAGCTTTGTGTGGATTTTTTATGAATCTATCATCACTCAGCAGAGACCACTGCTTACTGTTGGTTGCTCTTGAACATTCACATGAATATCTTGAGCCTAGACAGATAATGTAAGTGCTTGACAAGGAGAGCAACCAATAATCAAAGTGAAGTTAACTGCAGACTACAGACTGACATTGTTGTAAATATAGCCAATGTGTAGGTGGTCCAAACTGCTTGCAAATGAATAACAAGCACAGACATGACCCAAGAGAATCACAGACAGAGCATGAGGGTACTTCTGCATGAAACATGGCACTGTAACAGCTCACGGGTCTTCCCTCTCTCAGAATGTATTGCAGGGGCATCTATGAACAACATTCTTGTCTGTGAAAGTGAAAAACGGGAAACAAAGCCGATAACAAACAAAGAACTTCATCGGCGGGATCCCCTTGTGGGCAATGGCATCACTCAACCATTTAATTGGATGGGACTGACATTTGCAGAGCAGGGTGTCACAGCATTTGCACGAGTGCAGAGGCCCAACTTGCTGCCATACAGATGCATCACGCTCCAATGATTCAAGAGGCGCCGTTTTCCTCCTCTGAAAAGAAAACTCCGTCACACTCAGCAAAGTCACACTCAGCACAGTCAAATGCATTTGCTCACACATTTCAGTTAATGGGCGACTTGGGGAGACGCCGAGGTGCGGCTGGAATAACATTCAATAAGCATGTTCAACCGGCCTACACATTTCCACCCAAATGTACTAAAAGACATCCATGACTATCAACATCACATAATTTCACAAGGCTCAGTATTCAACTTAAATATATATACTGTATCTGCTGTATCGCGCCAGATTGTATCCAAAAAGAGCATCTTTTGCTAAAACCTGTGTCACCAGAGAAAATGCACAACATCCATTTATGCTGCTTGACAAGTACAACACCTTTTCACTGACAAGAAAAATACTTCAAAAGTTATAGCTGACAGTTTGTGTTTTCAGTCAGCTATAGTGTCATTGCAATTTACTTTGCTAATGTCCGGTATTTAAGCTTAAAATAGCTCTCACTCAGATCATTAAATAAACCCATACAGCGCAGACAGCTTATTATCTTAGTCTAGTACTAATACTTAGCAGTATCTGTTTTTCTATAAAGATTTAGAAATGGGAGAAGCAATAAAACAAAGCTATGAAAATTAGATTTTTAATTTAGTTGGTAGTTAGAAAACATAGCCTCCTGGTGATTCTAATTCCATGTTACCATCTCGAGAGAATCATCATTATCCAGTGGATTACTGTTTTATGTTACTATCATCAACAATCAAGAAAGCAACCAATCAAGTTTAATCCAGGTAACAACTCCCTCATGACTGCTGCTATTCTAATCCCCTCCAGAGAAACGAATTAAAACAAAAAAAACCTCTGAAAGACAGAGAGAGACAAGGAGGCAGCATAACAGAGGCGCAGATAGGAACATTCAAAGAGACACACAGTTAAATACCTAATGACATTTATATGTAGTCTGCAAATATATTATGATCCAGCAATTTCATGTGTAATTTATTGTGAGAAAACATTGTTTCATTGGTGCACTTGAGATATAACCCAAAGGCACGCGATGTGGGGGAAATTTTTAAGCCTTGTCCTCTTCCTCCTCTATGCATTTCGCTCAGTTCTTGGCTCTGTTGTACTTACGCATCGTAACTGCATCATCCACACTGACCCTTATGTTCTCTCACATCTCTTGTTTTAATATACTTTTACTGTTTTCTGGTAAATTAACAGACCAGACACATCTCTGTCTGTGACCCTAAAAAAAAAGAAAAGAAAAATACACAAACAACAAATCTCTGAAATCTCTCATTAATCTGACTAACTGTAACTCACACATTTTTGCAGAGATATCATAGATTTCAGAGGATGAACCCCAGGAAAAATTACACATTACTTATACTTTTTACTTTTCATAAAGCACCATCACCAAGTCACTGTGATTAACTAATAAATAAAACAAGGGAAGTAAAAGCATCCCCATTTCTCAATTCTCAGGGTGAGGAAAGTTCTAGTTTTGCTACCCTGCTTTTTTTTTTTTTTTTTTTTTTTTATTACATCGTAGGGTCCCTGCCAGCAGACGATGACATTTAAACAAACTGTATTTCGATGATAATTTCACTATTTTCAGCAACGGATGAAAACAAGTAATAATAAAATCATGCTTTTTTTTTAAACAACCCTTTGAGCTGGTTCAGTCAAATCCATCACTGATCGTTTGCCACAGCGTGACTTGGCTGTCAGTCAGTGTCACTCCACACTGAACTCTGACTAATGACAAATTGAGAAATGTGACATTTAACAAAACTGGGATGAAAAGAAGAGATAGGGCTAGCGTATGCTGAACGAATCTGAGCCAGCCCAACTTAAAAGTCGAATTAATGGAATGACGAAATCATTTCTAATGATTCAATGTTAGTTCATTTTACCAGCCTGCTCTCTGACAGGACCATAAACAGTATAAAACATGGTAGGACCTTAAGCCTGCATTCTTTTAAATGGCCACCAGGGGACAATCTCTGTGGGGGTGGTGGCAAAAAAAACCCTAAACCTTCCAACAATATAGAAGTCTACAGGAAAACTGCTCTCTGACTTGACCTCTGTAAACACTTTCTTGCCACATTCATGGTCTCCATCACTCATTTTGTGTCATAGTGAATAAAAAGTTAGGCTGTTTCAGAAAAGAAAGATTATGCACAGTATGATCATTGGCTCGGTGCTGGTAAATGACATGTCCTTAGCCAATGAGCATGTGGGTTCACAGTCAGATCCACCCCTTTTTTGTCAGATTGAGTTCAAAACACCAAGGTGGCAACAACAAAAACACTCAACTGGATTCTTCCAAACGTCACGGGAGGCATGTCAATGTTTTCTGCTGTCTATGGATAGGACAGAATTCAGAAGTATCTCATGCTGTTTGACACAGATATTCTGCTTTCTCTCTGTATCTGTGTTGCCTTTATTCCTCTATATCATTAAAGCTGCAAAAGATATTGGTGCTAGTAAGAGTAGTGAGAAAAATAAACAGCTGAAATTTGACAGTTACCATCACATTACTTTGATTTGCTAATGGGAGCTGCTCAGTACTCAGACCTTGTGAATATTGAGGTTGTACAAGGTTTCGTTTTACAACTCAACTTGGTCACATAGAAATAGGTGAAATTACTGTAATCTCTTAGCAGTGCATTGGCCACAAGCAAGTTAATTTGCTGCTTAAAGCAAGCAATAATTAAAAAATAAAAACAATGACAAACAAAAGTGAATAATAACTCTTGGGTTATTTTCATAAAGTTTAAAAATTGTTTTCCACAGACACGGTTTTTGTTGTCAACACATCTAACAGATTTGTCATTTTATTTTTTTTTCATTTAATTTAATTCATTTAAAAGTTCTGTAAGCAGTTTGTTCTTCTTTTACACTGAAGCTAGAAAAGTTAAATTCTTCTAATAATAAACAATTCAATTTAGCCTACTTTCAGTTTTCACACCTCACAGTATAAGAAATATCTAAATTTGGAGAGATTATATATATATATATATATATATATATATATACATACACACACATATACGTGTGTGTGTGTGTGTGTCTTTTCGTGCATCCTTGGGTTGCTTGGCTGTCTCAGGCTGTGCGATTACGTAAAGTCAGCTTTCCAGCTGTAACTGACAATACTTTAAGCTTGAATCTAATAAAGTCAAGCTCACAGGCTCAGTGTGTTTTCTCTAGCATGCAGTGTACCAGTGTGTGTATAATACCTTCTGTACAAGCCCCAAACACTTCTCTTTCCTTTCTCATCCCACATCACCTCGACTTTGACTTCCAAGCTTGGCAAACTTAGTTTATCTACAACATAATGAGATAAGAAGGGTGGTCATAAAGAATAAGGCAATAAAATCCCAATCAATAACCAGAACAAGGCATATGCAGTTTGTTGCAATGCTTAAGTGTAATTGTAATTATAATTTTAAAAAAGCCCAAACATTAATCTTGTGCATACAAAATCCTCCACCAGCTGTAGGTGAGTTAAAAAGTGATTTAGCCGTTTAGTTTATGCTGAAGAGATCTCAAGTTTCAAAAGTCTGAACATGATAACTATTGGCAGAATAAGGACATTTTAGAAAATTAAATACATTCAAAACTAATGTGTAATTCTTTTGCTCGTTGACATATTTCTAACTCTTTTATATATCCTGTATTGCTTGCCTGAACATGACATATAAATGGAAAATTTCTAAATATCTATAAAAAACATCTAAACCATACAGGAAATTATCCTGACATAAAACTGACATGAAATAACATGAAAATGGTCCTTGACTCTGTAACTTTCTGTGGCATAATCATACTTACTTTTAAAGCCTTAAAATTTCAACATTTCCTGACAATGGCTTTACTGAGAACCTAAACCGATAGACAGGCCAGATAAATGCTTGAAGGTCTGAGTTTTGCCTGTATAATCCAGGTGTTTTTTAAAAATTATATATCACTTCCCTTTAAATACAGAAATGCAACAAATACTGTTGCAGCTGTATCCAAACCTAGCCCACCATTGGATATAAACAGAACAAGATCTGATTGTATGTATTACAGTCAAACATATGCCTTCTTTTAAAAAGAAAATATCATAATAGCATGTCCTCCAGGCCACACATCGTAGCAGGTGGAAATAATCCGACTGAGAGACAGGATAGCATCCCCTGAGGTCTCCTGTCAAAGTGATATTCTGTTCATTGCAAGAACTCTGTAAGGCATGACCTGCAGTTGCACTGAATAGGAACAATGTTAGGAAAAGATCAGACTGGTGTTTCGGTAATGTTGCGCACTGTATGTTCACAGTTCAATATAAACAAATCAAACTGAGAAAAAACACATTATCATATGGAAAAAAACAACACTCACACCGTAGCAGACAGAGTGCCTCCAGAAAAAGGCAAATGAATTGTGCAGTTATTGTTACCAAGTGGAAGATATGGGAGTTCCATGATTTATAAATAAAGATGTGTAATTTCTCACTTTCTAAATGGAGGTCTAGAGCAGGGCCAGGAAACGGAATGGATTGAAGGATAGGGAGAGAGAGTCCTACAAACGTTTATCCCTTCGTAAACATGGAGTTTCACTCAGCTCAAACATGTGAAATTGCCTCCCTGGTCAGTCAGATGCACTGATGGAGATAAACCAAAGTGACATAACGGCTACATTTGTGACAGCTCAACAGTCTCCTCCATCTCTTTTCCCATGCTCTCTCTGTCTTTCTTTGGCTTTTCTGTCTCCGTCCTCTCAAGGGCATGTTGCCACTGTGAACAGAGACATATCTTTTGTTATCCCCCCCCCCCCTCCCCCCAACCCCTTTCTTGCCTCTCTCTTTCTCCTCCTTGCTCAACCCATATCTTGTTGTCTCTCCACTGATTATCAATGCAACACCTTTAATAAGATCCATCAGCCCACCACTTTCCCGCCCTCTCACACCCACTTCATTTACACGGGGAGTGAGAATCAAAGACGGCAAGTAATTTGGGATAAAAAGAAGATGGATGTGCCTGTGTGTGAACAACATGCTCAAGAGCCCCACTGCTAGCACAAGATGGAGAGGAGAGCACCTTTGGGTTAGGGACTTGTTAGTGCCTAGTGCTTTCTCCATCTTCATTCAGTAAACACTATCCGAAAGGATGGTGTTGGTACCTCTTCACACTGTGTTATATTTGTTACAATGGTTTTAGTTTTGGAGAATGGCCAATTCCAAAAATGGTGAAGAACTACAAAACTTTTAAGGTGTTTACATGTTATCATCTCCAAATCATGAGCCAGGTGGACAATCGTGACTATCTCTCCCCTCTCAATTGACGGGTTGTCACATGTGTTCCAGCCATTTCTCAGCACAGAGATGATGACAAAAATGACATGCCATGATGGCTCAGTGTCACCGTTTGTATGACTATTTTTAACACAGGATGGCAAGCGGTGGGAAACACTGGAGAGATCTCCTCCTATTGCCATCAGCTTTCAAAAATAATAACAAAAAATATTCCACACTTGCAACTGATCTGTCCTACTGTCACTGTGAACACATCAGTGAAGTGGTATCTGATAAACATACAGTGACACCTATCAAGAAATGTCTGCATATCTGCACTGCTTCTTTAAAAATCAATATGCCTTTGTTCCACAGCTTGCAACGTCCTCACATACACTGTGCGGCACATTCCTGAACAACGTAGGCTCAAAGAGTTGCAGTCATTACAATACCAAATCAAATGGTACCAAAACAGGTGACATGGATATACACTAAGCCGCTGTTACATCATTTTTCAATTTTCAGAGGCTACCACTGACTAATGGCATCATGACTAGATGAGGGAAAGCTCTTTGGTGGCTCATCCATAAGCTCAGGGTCAGTGGTTTCACAACATATGAGCTGCCAACACTGAGAAAAAGAAGCTGAGTAACGCAGCTGACATCAAGGCTGGGAAATACCTAGGTTTTTCTTCTTTACAAGGATTCACTTCAATATATGCACACAGCTAGGCAGCGTGCGGTACAAGCCGAACGTAGAGGAGAATGTACAAATAAATAACATACTACTACAAGAAGATTATCATAAACAGAGCAACTCTGTTTGTTTGGGCTGGTTTGCCATGATGGGTCTCGTGGTGAAAAGTGTATCCCCCACAAGACCCTGTGACATGCACAACTGCTGAAGGGCTGTCCTCAACAATCACATCTCCCCCAAAAGGTCCAGACCAGGAAACTGAATAACACAAAGGGCAACAGCCTAAAATAATTACCAAACCCATAGAGATTTCCCACTTAATACAGAAGCCATGAATGATCATCATCAAGGCTACACATAAGTCAAAAAATACAATACAAAGAGATAAAGCAGAATTTTAGCAAAATCCAAGTCGGCAATTAAAAAGTGTTGTTGGATGCTGTTTACCGCTTTCTTACCGAGTCTCTTCTCATGTAGTCTTTTCTATAATCATGAAACGGTCTTTTCTTTATTAGAAAAATGGTTTTCAAGTCACACAAACACTGGAAATGTAGTCAAAAACTGTTGTTTATCTGCAGCCTCTCGTGGGCCACACTTTCGCCATCATTTCTCTCACACCATCTTCACTGCTCAACTTCCCTCCCAACATACCCATATATCCCACTTCTATAGGCACCCCTCGTGTTTGCCCATGGACACTTATCATCGATGCACACAACATCTTTTCTTCATCCCCATCGATCTTCTTATTGAAACAAGCCTCATTTGCAGTCTCCTTCTTGACATTTTTTTCCCTCTCCTGTCTCATTCTTTTCCAAACTCTGACAGGCTGTGCAGATTTTGGCAGTTTGCTGTTCTTCCCTAATCCTTCGCCAGACTTTCTTCTTTGCAAATATACAGAGATTTCAGAGAAAATGCAGTCAGACATCAGATGGTCACAAAGACTTTCCAGCTTGTGATATACAGTTTTTAAAATAGTAGGGGGGGAAAAAAGAAACACAACAAAAAAGCCAGTCATTTTACTTATGGTGACCAAGCGAATAAAGTGTAACTGTTAGTGTACAGCTGGACTTCCTGATGCTGGAAAAAAAAAGTATTTCATTTCCTAAATTGTGATATGTTGGAGTTTAAGAAAATGGTTCGAACATATTTAACTTTAGCTTACATGGTTAGTGCCTTTGTTTCACTAGAAAACTGAATCACTAGTATGTATTGCATCTGTATTACATCATTATGGTTGAGATCATATGTTACAGAGTACGTTCATCTGACTGCTTAAAATTGCCATTTGTGTTGAACATGAGGAACTCCGTACGCTGGTTTGTGTAGCTATTGTATGATGCATGTTGACAAATATTTCTGATTTTAATTATGTTCCTTTTATGCCTTCAATATTACTTCAAATGAGGCAATGAAAGTGGTATAAATTCTTTAATGGTTCCAGGGTAAGCTGTGCAAAATCTAATAAACATTCTCAAGTGATGTCATGCAAGTCAGTGTTGGCTACACTAAACACTATGCTGCAAACAAAAAAGAAAACATGTATAGAGAAGGACAGAGTACTGGGGGTTGAAAATGCTGACGTCCACCAGTGCTACCCCTCAGCCTCCTCGTACATGCACCTGTGGAATAAATTTGAAAAATGCTGGGTGATTTTCAGGAACTGCGACCCTTGGCCTTAACCTTGCGGTCCACGATTTTTAGTAAACGCACCCATGGTATTAATTTTAAAATCCTACATCGCCTTTTTCTCAGGTTATCTTTGATGTCCATTTCACATCATATCTAAATCAGCAGTATCATGTGTTCTTATCGGTAGTCCCATTGCTTGGCTTGAAGCTGAATTAAAGTTTCTTGGCTCCTGCCCACGTCCTATTACCAACGATTATTTCACCTTCACCTGATGTTTGGTCACCACAGTGCTTCCAGTCTGTATGTAGGTTCAGTCACGCAGGCCAAAATACTAACTGGCAATCCACATTTCCATAGCAACCTCTAGTCACTATAGAAAAATGTGTATTCCCCAACCAATTGGCGAGTGTTTGGAGATTACACAGTCAGTGGAAGTGGAACTTTGAGGGACATGCAGTAGGTAATTGGTCCAGGCTTAAATGGACAGTGACTGTTTGAACATATAGATGCACTACTGACATGTGAACAACACCTCTGAGCAATAGTATAAAAAGCCTGATTTTGATGCAACAGAGTGAAACAGTATAAAAATCTTTGCTAGTTTTTGTGGTTTTTTACCTCTGGGTTTGCGATCTCAACTTTGAGTTTCAACTGTGAGTTGAGAAGCTATACCCACAGTATCTCACCCAAACACTCAGTAAAGCAATGATCTCCCTCGCTACTCCTCGACTTCGCTGTAATCCAGAGAATGCACATTCAGAGGAAACATGTCCAGTAGTCGAGAGATGAAGAGTGTGTGTGAGAGATAGTGAAAGACTCGACTGAGAAAGGAGAGAAGAAAGCGGGCCCTGTATCTCATGCCCTCCAGAGATCAATTGTCCGAACTTCTCGATGAGTGCTCTCCCTTGCCCCTGAAGCAGCCAAATCAATGCCTAGGCATGTGTGTTTGCGAGCCTGTGTGTATGTGCATGCTATTTAGGTGGAGAAAGGTAACGGAAAATGGAATCTGTTTAAATATGAGAAGTAGCAGTATGTATGTTAGGAAGTTCCTCAGATTCGATATTCTTAAATATCACTGAAAAGTCTCCCTACGGTGTTGTTGAATATAAACGTGTCTTAGCAATTGGGACAGCGCTTATTGCTTTGAGTGCTGAATTTCCCACTTTGCATTGCTTTTTAATATGTTACAAAAACACTTTCTTGTGCAATCCCCCTTTTTAGCATCACATCAACAGAGTTTTAACTGACGATGCTCTAGTTAAATAAAATGCTTCTATTTCCAGAACCAAACTCTTACGTTGGAAAAACGAATATCGTCAAGCAGTTGTGCAGAGCCTCAAAGAGCATTAACATTTAAACACATGCATTGCACTGTATTGTTATTGTGAGACGGAAGATTCATTGTCTGTATTGTCCCACTTAATCATTTCACCACACTCTTTAGTGATTCCAGTCTTATGAGTTAGTGCCAACGATGGGACTATTTATTTCTGCATGCTCCCAGTTTGAAAATAAGAAGGAATTACAAATTCCTCAAAAATAGATTTGCCTGCAAAAGAGAGTTTTATGGTCGGTTGATGGATCTGTAAGGGAATGTCATCATTTCGGTAACTATATTTGCAATTTTCTGTGTACTTTCATTTGCCATTGTTTTTACTAGTTGATTAATGCTGGTGGTAAACTTGGGGGGATGCATGTATTACATACACTTTTTTGTGATTTTTACAACTTTTCACTGAAGAAAGCTGGCGACAGAGCAGAGTCTCTCCTTTATTAAGGCCCCTCACACTGGGACTTAGTGGGAGATTTTGGCTTCACGCCTTCCTGCCACGGTTTCAGTAAATCGGCTTTCTGCGGGCATGACAGTCATTAGCCTTGCCCCTGGCAGTAATCCTCTAGTTTCTGTCTCTAATGAAAGTAGAAAGGGTTAGTAACATTCACTCCGTTACTGCTTCTGCTGCTGGGCCCCACAGGGAACCTACAGACTGTCCAAAGCCAAAGCCAGATGCACCTCCTGCTCTACAGGTCAAAACAACACCTAAAAACACCACAAGCTTCAATCACACTTGACTTAAATTTTTAAGACAAGTTCGGCCCAAAAGTACCTATGAGCAGTGTTGGGCACTAACTTGATACTCTATGCGCTCTTGCTTACTTTTGTGTCATGGTCTGTGGGATCTGGAGTGTTGGGGTTTTGGTTATTAAGGGTTTTGAGTTTGTTTTCACTGTTATCCTTATGCTCTTAGTCTTTTTTCTTTTCTTTTGTTAACGCTAGGTTGGGTTTATGATTCATTGTTTAATTTCTTTTTCAGTGTATACATTTCAAGGTCTTAATTCCTGAAACATAAAGTCTTCGTTTCCTGTGTTTCTGTATTCAAGTAATGAGTCTCTGTTTTGGTTCAAGTATATTTTTATTAGTTAAAAGGAGTTTTTGTCATATTCTTATTGTCCCAGACTTGTTCAGTCTTTTTTGAGGCCTGCGTCATTCTCTTGAATTCGTTTTCTTTTCTTTTTTTTACTTTGAAGGTTAAGTTTTCTGTTGTGTCCTCTGAACATTTAGCTTCCCGTCTTTCATTCCCTGATTGCTTGGTTCTCTTATTATTATTTGCCAGAGTGTGTCATCTTCATATGTGCTTCAGGTTTGATATTGTTTAGCTTGTATTTTGGCCTTGCATTAACTAAATCCACAATTGCTTTTTTTATTACGTCTGTCTGCTTTTGGAAGCAATGCATTTGGATCCCAATTCTGCAACCTTAACACTTTTGAGTACAGGAAGTTGTTTTTTTGTCTGTTTTGTTTGTGCTTTTTTACACAGTATACTTCAACAAATACTTAATTATAATATATATCTACTTCTACTGTAACTGCCAACAGAGAAAAGGCACAAGTTGTTAAAAATGAAGAAAGAACCTAAAGTTAGATGAAATAGGTTCACAATTTTTTTTAACTACAATTTGAAGTCAGAGCACTGACCAAGGAAATTAATAAGAGACTATGATCATAGATACTGCTTTAATTTAAGCAACATATCCATCAGATAACATACCCAAGGCTCCATACTGACGGTGTTGATGTGAATTTTAATACATGAGAGAACCCTTTTGGCAGTCTGCAGTGTCTACCAAAGTTCACCAGCTGTTCAGAAAACCTAAGGTGCACTTGGTGACAGAGTGCAAATTGCACACAAGAAGGACCAAGTGTTGGTCAGGGCTGTCATCAGCCAGGCCGTAACTTCTATCACCTGATAAAGCCAAGCACACACAGCTGGTCATGAGAACTTATTATTTTATTTTGTTCAATCAGGCTTTCAGTATGAGAAATGCCAACCTACATGAACAACATTATTAATTATTGCATCTCTAATCTGTTATTAATCAACCAATGTTTAGGAACACCCTGCTTTACGTTTAATATGATTTGCTCTTAAAACACACACAATTCTTTTTAAAATTTGCTGCACAATAAATTTCCCCTATTAAAAAATCCCACCACTGAGTCCATCAGCCTAATCAGTTCTGGTCACTGGGAAGCATCACTCGGTGTCACTCTCATGTTCATGAACTCCTTTTTAGACAGCTTTTAATATGATGCATTGATGTATTTACACAAGCCTCTACACTTAATTTTAATGTGTTTTTATCCAAACTGTGAAGCACTTCCTGTATTTTAAAAGTGTTTTACCAATAAAATTACTATAACAAATCAAATAGGCTATGACATCATATTAACAGAGAACTGGTAGTAAGGGGCAAGAAGTGTACAGGTTGGATCTATACATATGTGCTGCTGACATCAACTTCTGAAACTCTGACGCTGCAATTGAAGTAAAAAAAAATAAATTCAGGTTTTACATTTTTTAACTAATTTTGATGAATAAGAACAAATGTTTGACTTAGTTTTGGGAATTTGTGACAGGAGTGGGATAAAATGTGGTTCTGTCTGTCTGTTTTGTTTAAGCAAAACAGACAGTTTTATTTCCTATTGATTTTTTTTTTTTTTTACTTTTTGCTCATTGGATCACTCAGGTGATATTTTTCCTAAATCAGATATTAGATGTTAAGTTTGACTGAAGTTCCTGATCTGTATGTTTCTATCCACTGCAGCAAAATAACTGGCTGAAGCAAGTGCTTCGAATAAAGTTTTATTATAGTGTATCTTCCACTTCAGTAAGCCCTTTTGTACTTTGTCCTGTTGTACCTGTGAGCTAAGACAGCAAGTGTTCTTGGGGTGAATAGACAGTCGATGGCAGACCTACTGCATTGCACTTATTGTTGTGCTTTAGCAAGAAAAAAAAGGGCCTTTATCCCAAAAAAAAACAAAAAAAAAAAAAAACTATCGAACTCTCATATTTAAAGCCACATTTGCAGGGATTTTAATAGCATCCAGTCAGTGGAAACCATACCGATGTGCCCTCCATCTTCAGGTTTACTCTTCAAGGCATGATGCCACGCTGTTCTGCAGTAAGTCATGTCATCTGCCTGGCCAGCAGGAACCCATATTTAGAAAGTACAAGTTACTGTCATAGAATGAATGCATATTTACTTATTCCTGTCTGTTATAAAAAGACCCAAAAACTTGGTTTTAATGAAAGGGCGCCTTATTTTATGTGATCTTTGACCTGCCCTGCTGTTGAGCATAGGAATTTTGATATATTGAGTGTTGCCACTTTTAATATCATCAGCCACATCTGGCAATGTTTGGCTGACAGATGGCTGTGATATGTGACTCAGTCACACATCTCTCTTTCTGGGCTGTCCAGGAAGGAGACAGCATCAGGAAATGTGAGAGGGAGTGGCTGTGAACTTGTTTGACCTCTGCCAGACAATTTTCAGTCAAAAGCACATCATAAGTAAGCTTCTCCAAAATCAGTCTTTGTCCTCTGGTGGCTCCAGTTAACAGCATATTCACAAATATCAGTTTTAAGTACATTATAATAGCTATTGTGATGCATCAGTAAACGATACGCATAGGTTAACAGAGTTACCTATGGATTTACTCATACTGCGTATGTTTTTAGCCTTTTAGCCTTAACCACCGTATATGCTTTTATTTGCATATATATAAATAAACTGAACATATCTATGCAAATTGATATGGATTTTTAAAATTTGTTTTAATAAACAGAATTTGAAAAAAATTACATGGCAAAACAGGGTTAACATGGTAAGTGTCTCAAAAAGAATAAGATCAGTGAAGTAAAGGCATTAAATGTTTACTTTTAGATCTTTAATTTAATGTGGAAAAAGTGCAAACAAGGTCAAGTGAAAAGATTCTATGCTGACATTTCAAAGTGCAAAAGAATGAAATAGGTGAAAGGACCATTTGACTACCTGTCTGGTATTTGTGTTAATTAATAAAGGGCACGCTTTACAGTGATGCAGCCACATGTATTCCTACCTCCTAGACAGTCCCAGCAACCAGCATTGCCATCTGGGAAGCATCTTTCAATTATGTTTTTTTCTTGGTAAAGCAGTAGGATTGTCTGCCTGTGCTAACTTCAGGGCTAAAGCCAAAAGGTCCTTTGCTCTTCTCCCTCCACCAGGTCCTTAAACAACTTTTTGAGCCTGAAGCCAGTGTTTTAAAAAGACTTTAAGAAGTTTTGGGTGTATGTTCCAAATTAAGCATCTGCAGTTTACTTCCACACCAAAGAAGAGTGCCAAGGCATCGCAGTGCGCACAACTTCCAGCTCTATGGGTAATACCTCTCCTTCTTCCTCTTGAAAGCAGACTGTATTCAGTCTTCAAATAGAAGTCAGGATAGCCATAATCACTGACCTGACACAGGGAGCCATAACAAAGTTCGGATGACATCCTCCAGACTTTAACTGGCATTTGAGGGCCACTCATGGGCTCTAATTGCATCAGGATAACAAGAGGATGGGTTCTTCTTGTTTCTTTTCTGTGCTGTAACCCTTTGTCTGAAAAAAAGGATTAGCAGTAGCAGTGTTAGATTACTGCATATTACCTTCAACTAAAAGAAAAGATATTGCATATTTGGATGTATGTGAGCAACGATCAGCAAGCTTCTCTGAGGCATTGCAAAGGCATAGGTTTCTAGGATCAGGAATAATGTTCTTTCTTGGTGAAGAATCTTACACTGTCCAGGCCGATGCTGCGCACAGATTCCCTTTAATATCTGCCTCTAATAGCTACCTAATAGCTGCCTAGCATCTTTGTGCTGTTAGATCGCTTGACTTAAAGATATTAGCTCAGTTTCAAATCACAGCAGTCTCAGCCACAAGTGTAATAAGAACACACAAAGCCATTCTCCAGTAATATTAATAGCAAGCTCACCACAGTTAATAACATCTTTTCGACAGTAATTTTGTACAGTAATGTATATCAAAATTGATTTTTCCCCCACTCTAGAATACTAAAATACACACAGACACTGAGGAAATGATCAAACTAACATGCACTAACTAGTCACAATGTAATCAGAGTTGTTGTTGTACACTTCTAAAATTGCAATGACACAATAAATGCATGTCATTGTTTCATTGCTAATTTAATGTGTGATTAAACAAAGCCTTCGGCTGCCAAGATGCTTGTCCCATACTTTTTATTCTGCATTGGGAGTTTAAAGACAAAAAGACAATGACTGATACCCATGTGCATTTCCCATTTCCATGCAAGAGTCTTTAGTCCATTTATTTCATTTTTTTGTTCACTGAATTGTTTCTTTGCTTCTTTGTTGTTCTTGGTGTATTTGTTTGCGCTTTGTTTGTTCATCCATTTGTTCTCTGTTTGTCTTATTGTTAATTCATTCATCTGTTTATCTGTTACACATCCTGAGACAACACTGATCAGACTTTAATGAAACTTGAAGAAATGACTGATACATTCAGGCTTTGTGTCTTGGTGGTAGCACACTAACCGCCCCTAATCTCGGCCGGCCTGATTTTACGAGTGGAAATAAGCATAGATTTTTGTTATTTATTGGCCCACTGGGACAGTGTATCATTTGAGAATGGGATGTCTACTGTCGAAATGTTTGTTTGCCATTGCATTTAACTGTCTCCCCTTCCTGATCTATGTTACCAAATTGATTCTTTCTTCTGGTCCTTCATAGTTTTTCTTTCCTCAGCGTTATATCTGAATGGGATGTTAAGAGCGGGGTAATACTTTCTTTTTTCCCTCTGCACTGTCATGTGATTCTCTATCTTTCCCTTTCCCTTCTCCTTTTTATGCTTGATCTCTTTTTATTTTCCTACACAGGCACTGTGAGAGTTAGTTCTTTGAGGTTTATAAGGAGGTCTTTGTTGTACCTGCTGAATACCACAAACTTGACATTACTGAACATTTTGTTGGCAAGAACAGGACATACAGAGCTCCAGGCAACACCACATGTGAACACAGGCGCGCATTCACTGAAATTAGGGAGAAAAGAGCTCCAGAGAGGTGACCGAGGTAAGGACAAAATGTGGCTCTACCAAGTGTTACACATAAAAGTGGGATTCTTGGATAAAAGAACAAACATATCACAGGGGCCACAAGAGCTCACCTCTCACCCTGTGTCCTCCTGACAGCCCAACTCCAACCCACTGCTGACTACTCATAATCAATCATAGGCCCACTATAAATCAATCAATTAAAAACCCACACAAAGCCACAGTAGTGTAATCAATCAATCCAGCCTCTGTGGACGGTTGTTATTGAGAGCCAAGCATTAGATCTATAGTCGCCGGTCTCAAGATGCTGCTGGCCTTAGTGACATTGGCTGAATGTGCATGGAAAGAAATAAAAGTAGGAGTAGAGAGGTGAGACAAAGAGCTTGGGTGTGATCCACTATAGGGTAGAGAAGAGGCTCCCAACACTCCCATGATACATCGCCAGAGCCTGAATATTCATGCCTACGAATCGGGTACCATGGAGGCGCTCAGTTATTCATTATGCTTCTGCAAAAAGAAACACGCCATCATCCCCCTGCGATGGAATATTAATAGTTCCCATTAATAAAATATCCCACTCCCCATCTTAAGTCTTGTCTTCAACTTTCTTGGCCATTGCACATATAAAGGCTTGGGACTTTTGGGATGTGACCATGAAAGTCAGCCAGAGAAGTGTTATTTAGCATATTAGCAAACTTAAAATAATTTAAACGCTACATACTGACCATCTGGCCTAAAATGAGAGAAAGTGTCTTGTTCTCGTTCCACATTTGGACGAACCCTTATATATGAAAATAGAAAGAAAGAGTGTGGGAGGGGATGGCAAGAACAGCTCTATAGCTGTATACTCAAAGGGGATGAATGTTTAATTTAGACCAGCCTGAAAGTATGCTGACATTTCGCCATTGTTAGGAGAGATGAATACATGGGATACTGTCTGCAGGAGAAATGGAAATGTGCATCAAGGTTGTTAAAAATTCAACTGCCCTCC
Organism: Maylandia zebra; assembly: GCF_041146795.1. Classification (NCBI taxonomy): domain Eukaryota; kingdom Metazoa; phylum Chordata; class Actinopteri; order Cichliformes; family Cichlidae; genus Maylandia; species Maylandia zebra. Next base: position 28,799,163 of record NC_135170.1, read on the forward strand.
CCACCCAGACATGCAGATCTAGGCTCAGAATACAGTAGGTAACCCGCAATGTTTGCCACTGTAATTCTCCCCTGATTTAGTCTGTGGATGCTATTGTACTCTTCATCTAACTCCACTTGAGTAACACAAACCATGCTTATACAACTCGAATCCCCAGTGCTTTCTTTTACTTGTGAATTGAGCAGAAACGCGTCCATCCTCTAATTTCTTGGACCAACTATTGACATTAACTCACCAATAAATTTCCCTGAGCCATGAGACCCCTGTAGTAATAAGGTGGAGAAAGTAGGACTGCACAGCGTCAAGATCAGCGCCACCACAAGGACTCATGAGGAGTACTTATTAGAAGTCAGTGGGAATAAACAAATAAATGCAGGTGTAGCACAGCAGGCTGGGATTGTTAGCTCTCTGACAACACCGACGAGGCGGGGAGGCGTGAGTGGTCAGCCTGTGGCAAAGCAGTGACACAGAGAAAGAGAGTGTGAGAAAAGAGAAGAAGAGAGAAAGAGTGAGAGAAAAAAAAGCTAGAGAGAAGGTCAAGTACCTGCCACTTCTGTCAGACACTTCTTATAACAGCTGAGCTGTGTCCAGCAGGGTGGCTGGCTGCTTTTGGGGCCTTTCATCTCACAGAGGTGATGGGTGATGAGAGTTTCTCTTCCTCACATTTAAAGTCTGCCACAATACATCCCAGAGACTTGGTAACTTCAGGTCACTGCTGGGTTCCATGGACTTCTGGGAAAACGTCCGTCTAGTGCGGCAAAATGACAAAAGGCTCAGCACATACACACAGAATCTCACATTGGAGTTTCAGTATAAAAATGTATGTTGTGTCGTACTGGTTTTTGCACTGGAGAGAATACAGATAAGGGAGCAGCCAAAAGCAGCTTCTTCTCTGGGGGCATTTAGCTGTTGTTTATGCTATGTCTCTGTTGCAGAGACATTGTAAGTGATTTTAAAAATCTGCTGTGTGTGTGTGTGTATACATGTAACTATGCCTTTGTGCAAGCAGAACTATCACTAGGCTTACAGGCCTTACCTGTAGGCAGGAGGAGCCGCTTGAACGATGGTGTGACCAGTTCAGCGCAGAATCACAGCCCTGGATCGGAGACAGAGACGAGGCAGAGACTGAGGTTTCAGAGTTGAAAGGATTGTCTGGCCCTCAGAAAAACATTCAGACAAAGACACCAGAAAAGAATGAACTCCTGCCTGACCACTGGAGCTGCAGACCAGCAGACTGTGACTGACTGACAGACTGAGCCGAAGATGGCGATGCGGTCACTGCGCCACACCAAGCCAACTGGCTCACTGAAACAGGATCTGTTTTTCCGACCCCACGGGGAAACAGTGAAGAGCTCCCTGCCATCCCTCTATCTATAGCTCTCTCAGGCCTAGCGCAAAGAGGAATTAGAACTGGAGTTTTGTTTTGGTGGCCTGTGTTTTTGTCACATGTCAGCCAACTGAGTTTTAGGGAGAGTTTTTCTCAGAGGTAGTTCCAGATAGTCTCCTCTTTAACCCCCCTTTCTCCACGTTTCCCCCATCCCCAAAACAGAGTGTCAAAGGACATATGGTTTAGCTAGAAGCACCTGGCAGCCCCATCAAACTGGCAGGAAGATTGAAATTGTAGCAATGGGAGCTGGAAGCAAGAAGAAAGCCTACACATATCTCAAAAGAATGGTCTGGAATTCATTACAGTCACTGAGAACATAAGAATGGGAGTGTGATGATGGGATACTGGTGGGAACCAGCTGGGGAAAAAAGGCACATTTGAGTATGGAGAAATTGCAGGACACAGGAAGTAGAAGCTACCTGTTGATGACTTGTTAATTATTTAGACAAATTTTTTAAAAGAAAGTTGCTAACCAAATTTTCCATTTTCACCAGATAAAGTGTTGCAGGACACAGATGTTTAAAATTTTGAAATGCCATGGGCCACATCAAGGACTGCTGTGCCATGTCATTGGACAGTTTCCATGTTGCCATGGTAATATTTTCCACTTGCTTAACAACTCGACAAAAACATAAATAAAAATGCTTAGGGAAGGCTACACGGAAGAAAATACTGTCACTCTGTCATCACACCTCTTGTTTTATCTCCCTATATTCTGCCACAAACACATGAATACACTGCTTTCGTCTGTGTTATATACTGTAGCTGTGTAGCTCCACACATTAAAGTTGCTGTGGTGCAATTAGATTATTTTTTCTTCTGCAGCAGCTCTGTTTGTCTGTGTAACTAAAACACCTGTCTAGCTTTGACAGATCAATACACAATAAGACTTTCGGCATATTTGCTTCATTTATTTTGGTCAATCCCAGTACTCTAAATAGTGAGTAATGGCAATACAGAAAATCAGTGTGCATTTACTAAGTTCAAAGAACATGGCACAGAGTGGCACCCGGAAACTTTTATTTTTTCCTGCAGTGGTTAAAATGAAGAAAATTGATTATCAATATGCATAAGTGTGTATTCTGTACAGCCTCTTCTGCCATGCATCATCAGTGTCATACCCTGCTGTTTAAAATAGATTACTGTGTATACTTGTCTTAAATGATGGATTGTCATGAACTGGATCCATAGTCTCACCAACTATTTTGCAGATGAGAGTGACAGAAGGAGTAGATAAACACAGTAAAACTGACAGAGGAGGCAGTTTGCAAGAGAGCGTTTCTCTGTTTTCACAAGCATCGCAGGGTAGATTACATTGAGGAAACCACGGATGGTGGAAAAAGATGTTGCTCTGCTTCTTCCAGTCTTTGTTCTATTCTTGCAGGATGATAAATGCTGCTTTTCACATGGGATTTCACTGCAAGCTTGTTGTTACAAACACTGACTAGATATAGAAGTAACGACTGGTAAAGGGAGAAAAGAAGGGGTGTTGCTTACTTTTTAGTGGAAGTCAGAAGCACAAATTGTTAAACTGTCATTCTGAGATTCCAAACGGTAGCAATAAAAATGCAGACTATAGGTTTATGCATTTTACATAGTGTGTTTTTTACACTTGTGGTGCTTTTATTGTACCTTCTTTTACTGCACTTTCATACTGAATGCTGTATTTTTATTGTGCACAAAATCTTTGATGACATTTTAAGGAATGTCTACACTGGGAGGGTCGCTATTTTGAAAACTGCTATATAACTCTCAAGTCCTTAAATCAGCTGAAATTAATATTTTCAAGTGTGTTAACACGGCAACAAAAAGGAACAATATCAGCAATAATCTTTCACAAGAACTTATCAATCTATTACTATTAACAGCCAACCGCTCCACTGTTAAATATTTCATTCTGCTGCTACTAGTATAGTGCATTGTTGTATCATATATACACATATTTAGCATATATATGTATATGTACATACATTCATAATATTATTACTCTCGGGTATGCGGCATCTATATATTTATTCCTGCCCTGTCTCCTTTGCTGCTGTAACATTGTGAGTTTCCCATCTCTGGGACTAATAAAGGCTATCTTATCTTATCTTATCTTAGCTGGGAGGGGTAATCAGGCCATTTCCAAATCATTTGTTGGCCATTATTCTACAATGGCAAAGATTATTCACAAGCGGAAAACAGAGCCAGTCTTCCAGTCAAAATAACACTGTCCAATGTTCAGAGAAACTGCAATAAAATAACCCTCAGAGCTCCAAGTCAGACTCTACAAGCCCTGCGTTAACATGCTGAATGATAAAGTTCATGACAATGCATTTAGAAAAAACGTCTGAACAAATATAGCTCGTATAGAATGGTTCCTGACATAGATTTGCAAAGTTGCATCAGAAAAAAAAAAAAGGAGTTCTGGAAGAAATTAAATGGTAAATGGCCTGTATTTGTATAGCGCTTTACTAGTCCCTAAGGACCCCAAAGTGCTTCACACAACCTGTCATCCACCCATTCACACACACTGGTGATGGCAAGCTACATTGTAGCCACAGCCACCCTGGGGCGCACTGACAGAGGCGAGGCTGCCGGACACTGATGCCACCGGGCCCTCTGACCACCACCAGTAGGCAACGGGTGAAGTGTCTTGCCCAAGGACACAACGACCGAGACTGTCTGAGCCGGGACTCGAACGGCAACCTTCCGATTACAAGGCGAACTCCCAACTCTTGAGCCACGATCGCCCCGAGATAAGGCGAAAGTGGAAATGCCGTGCCATAATGTACAGCGCCATGGTTGGGGAAAAAAAAACAAAGAAAGAAGATCAGCACAAACACTTCATACCAAATCTCTCAAGCAGATGGTGAAGGGGTAATGATTTGGGTTTGTTCTGCAGCCATCTTGGATCTGGACACCTTGGACTCACTGAGTTGACCATGAACTCCTTTGTATAAGTATTTCACAGCAATATGAGGTCATGTGTCTGAAACTATCTTAAACTTGGCAAAAACCCAGGTGATGAAACAGGACAAAGATCACAGGCACAGCAGGAAGTCTACAGCAGAATGGCTGAAAAAGAAAAGAATCAAGGTGCTACAATGACCGAGCCAAAGTCCAGACCTCCACATGATTGAAATGCTGTTATGGCACCTCAAGAGAAGTGTGCATAAATGAATGTGTGCATGCCTCACTGAACTGAAGCTATGACGTGAAGAAGAGTGGGCCAAAATAATGTGAGACATTAGACACACAGACACAAAACAAGTACTTAAAGCTACTTCTGTGAAAGGTGGCTCTACAAACTACTGAATCGTGGGATGCACTTAGTAATGACTAGTTATTCTATTATGTCCATAAATGTGAAACCTTAGAATTGACAGAGAGTCTCTTTTCTTTTTACCATGACAGGACATCTTATATACCAAATCAGATTGCTTCTCTTTCTCCCAGATTATGTTTTCACTCTGATCCATGTTCTACTCCCTTTTTATTAGGAAAAGAAAACAAAGAGCACTCTCATCAGGTTTTACATGCACTAAGGTTGGTGAAGGCTCACTTCACCCCACAAACAGTAAACTTAATAGGAAAACCGTCATACAGAATTGTGGCTATCGCCACTCACAGATTGCCTCTGACTCTTTGTTGCTTCCAAGTCCTCAGGGTCACTATGTCCCTGGGCTATGTTTGTGACTGTATTTCTAAACAGAGTGACAAAGGCTGTGAAAGTCTTGAGACCGAAACTTTTAAAAAGGAAAACCCTTGTTGCAGAGTTCTGTTCTTCTCCATCCCTCATTCCGTTTCCACAAAACGCTTCACTTGTCACCACAGACTCCCAAGCTCCTTTAATAAACGCTCCAAACGAAAATGTCTGGCTTTGAGTGGCAGAGTGTGACTGTTTAAAACCACTGGGAATCTAGTGTAATCCTATGGAAGACACAGACATAACCTGACTTTAAAGTTGTCTTGTCGCTCCACATCCAAGTGAAGAACCTGGAGAGGAGAGGCTAAGGATTGTAAAGAGAGGCTCTAGTGTGAGAAATCAAGTGTTCATGTTGACTTTCCAGGGAAATCAGTCTGCATTTGATACATGTTGAGTGGAGAGGCCCATATGTTTTGGTAAGACCTTACATCTGACATTAATCTTAAAATAGAGAGAAATGTGGGTTACTTCCACTGAGGGGGTCCCATGGATGAAACTTTAAGGACTGTCAGTCAGCAGTTGCAGCCTGCATCAAGTGAACAGGTTGCTTAGGAACCGATCAAGAAGAGAGCACTATTGTAATGTGTTTGTCACCAGAGCACTAAAAGTAAGTAAGCAATACAGTTTGTTTGTTTTTTAATAAAAAAGCATGACAGAGACACACGAGGTCAAGGATTGAGATTGGTCAAAGGGTTTAATTGAACTGTAGCTCACTGTGTGGTAAAATACATCCACTTAGGTTGTTGTTCATGCTAACGGGAGGAAAACAACTTTCCCAAACTTTCCTTTTTCTCTTTGTTGTTTTTTTCCCCTCTTTTCTTTGTCTTTTTAGCAGACAGCTGTCTGAGACAAGATACTTCTTCCACTGGAGACCTCACTCTTTTCACTCACACGCTCGCTGGCTCCTGGTTGCCATGGAAAATCCCAGAAATGGAGCAGATAACAGTTCAATGAGGGAGCAGAGACTGGAAGGTCTGGAGGGAGGCAGCAAGTTTCTAGGGCCCGTCCTGTCAAGGCATCAAGCTCTTTTGATGTGTGAAAATGGAAGAGAAGACAGAGTGAGAGGAAAATGTATAAAAACATAAAATGAGAGAAGAATAAATGGGTTGGGGACTAATCTGTTGACTGAAGTCAAAGTTGTGTGTTGAAATGTAAGAGCAATTCAAAAGGAACTGATAAAAGAATGAAGATCTATTTGTCTTGGTAATTGTTAGAACCAAGTGTAATTTTGAATGAGTAAAAAAGAGAGAGAGAGAAATCCTGTTAAAACAAGACCAAGACAGTCGCTACCTTGCAGCCAGAGAAATGACTCACTGGAATACAGAAGAAATCAGCATGATATCCTGTCTACCATGTAAGAATTAACTGTCTATTACTGATTTATTAATAATATCATAAGTACGGTGTTGGTGATTAATTTCTGCAAAGAGTCAGTCAGAAAAGGTTGAAATGAGGCTGGCTGGCACCAAAAGCCTATCTATCAAACCAACAAATCAAAATGCAATCATAAAAACCAGAAAAGGGCCAAATGTTCTGAAAGAATTTGAGTAGGCTGAAAGATGGTGTCTCTATAAATTTCCGGGGCCAGAGTATCTTTAAAATCCAACATCAACGATAGCTGTGCACAGGCTTGGGAACTCCTACTGAGAGTTAAAGTTATAAAACCATCAGGGAAAAATAATAACAGATTGAGAATTAATCCACTACCTTCTGCAAAGATGAACTTGCTGATTAGGAAGGTTACTCATATCCCAGGAAGTAGAAAATAGGCAATACAAAATGTGCATACAAACACATGAATTCTTAAAATGCTCTACTTCCGTGACACATCAGTAGGGACTTGCTGGTGACAGCCCCACCTCACTTTTTACAAAGGGTTTTGAAGTACCACTGTCAGGAGAGGCCCCTTGGAGGTTCTTGAGTGAAACACCTGTCTGAAATCAAATTCACTTTTATTTCCCTGCCTCCCTGAGACTGTAGAGCAAGGATATAGGACAAACGCACTGCACGACTGCATGCCCAATGAAAGTGGAAACCATATTCCATGAGAGTAACAACTTATTTTTTTTTTTTTTTACATTTTCATTTGAATCACCGACACAAAGTGGCCATTGCTCAAGGATCTAACAATGATTAGCTTCACATAAATAACAAATGTGTTTAGTTCGCTGATGTGTTTTTCTCCCCCTTTTGTAATGCAGCTTTCCGTGGGCTTTTCAGTTTCTGTGGTTACCGCGGGTAATATCACCTATTGAGTTCTTGTACTGATGACTTCTATGTGTTTTAACAGAAAAAAAAATTGCAGCTGCTGGGCCTGGTTATTCAAAATTCATCACTTCCTGTGCCCAGCAGTTACTTAAGAGTATTTTCACACCTGTGCCGGTTAGTCCATTTAAATCAAACTCTGGTTCATATTCCCCCTTGAGGCTGCTTGTTTGTGCAGATGTGAACACGGTAATCGCACTCAGGTGCGGAACAAACCAATCATGCCAATACCCTTTGGAGAATGTGGGCTTAGTCTGGTTTCAATGCCTTCCTGTAGCCTTTGCAGTCTGTGATGCAGCAGAGTACACAAACTGTAGCAATTAGCCGTTGCTGATAGTAAATTTTCCATGTTATCCATTTACCCGGAGCGTTGCTCCTACAGCAGACACATGTATCCAATAAGCAGGCTAAATGTCCTCAATGTGGTTTGCAGTGGTGCATTTTGTTCCGCTTGGATTTTGTTTGGAGTTTTCTCAGTGTGAAAAGAAACCAAACAACAGGGACAAGCTGCACTTTTTCAAACTCATCAACTGATTCTGACCATCTAAATAAGTTTTTAAACTTTATTTGTGAAACCCCACTTAGATCTGACAGCAAATCTTCCATGAACTGAAAGACTTATGATATTGGCCAGCAGAAAGTAGTAAACTCAAAATGTAACAAAACTGGTACTGGTCTGTGGATGTCAGTGCAAGTCTGTTGGTGAGTCAATCCACTCCTATCATATGAATATAAATATCTGATTGTCTGACTACTCCTTCAACACTACCAGCACATAAAAAATTTAACTGATATCAACACAGATAAAGTGGCAAAAAAGTGTGTAAACTCATGGTTTATACATGGCCCTCTGATACTGTGCAATTTTATTTGTAGGTGGAGCTCCATGAAATTTGGACTATTTGCAGTAATAATATCCCATCACTTCAGAAATTCTCATCTAAATATGTAATACCTAAAACAAAAAAAATCATCAGCCTCCACTACTTTGTAATTAGGAACAGGTCTGTAGTAAATATACATACATACTTTTAGTTTATTTGTAAGCATGTTAGCATGTTTATTTCTTTAAAGAGACATGGGACTTTAGTGTAGCCTCACAAGAGTTTGCCTATTCACTCTAAGCCTTTTAAGATATAACCCAGTTCTATATGTCAGCTAAAGGTTTCACAGTTAAGAGTTTCAGAAGAACACAATGAAATACTGAAGAAATTGTCAGAGGTATACTGTCTGCAAGTTTGAAGCCCAACTTTTGCTAATGATTAAGATGAGAAGCGGTCAAAGAGAACAGGTAGGTGGACAAAGACTGATGATGAATGACATAAGAAGATTGAGTGTATTCATAGAACTGAAAGATTAATTCTTCTAAGCGAGCATGGACAGCAGAGTGGCTCCTTCTCTGACAATAAAGATCCTTCATGTCTGGCCATATTCAGCCTCTGGTATGGTACTAGGTTACCAGATGCCATGACTGACCTCATCATTCCATCTCTGTGGTTACAGTACTCCTTTCCCACTACCAGTCCATCTACCTGTCTATATACATAAGCCCTAAATGCAGCTATCTGCTAGACTTGCTTTGCCAGCTCAGTATGAGGAGGAATCAGAGACTGTTATAAAGAAAGGTGCTGTGTGATCAGACAGGTTTGTCACAAACACTTAAACTTCAAAACCAAATTTTTTCATGCACCCTCAAAGATCCGGTCAGCTGTATTCTACCATGAGGGGGGGGGGGAAATGTAGATATAAATAACATCTCAAAAAAAGAGGAAAAAAAACTATCAAATCTCAAATTATTTTTTTTTTTTGCTCTCGTCGTCTTCTTACTATTTAAAACAAGTGTGAGGTCTTCAAGTGGTAACAGCAAGCTCTGGGGTAAAGAAATAGATGGAAAGAGAAAGTCTGTTCTCTTTCATTGCTTTTCATCGAACTACCAGGCACAGATCAAAGAAAAATGTTGTCATGGGACCAACTAGGCATGCATGTCCAGCAGGCTTGGTGCTTCATGTGAGAAGATGATTGAGTACACAATGATGGCCTCTGAGGATTAGCCATGCTCTGAGGGTATAAACACCAACACTGAAACCAAATCCCAAAAGTGCTAGGCCACACTTTTGCCTTTTGGCCACTATGCCCCCAAATTTGGACCATTAGAGGCCATAATAAAAATCTCTCTACTTTAGGTATGAATGGTGAAACCGCATCCTAACCTTTCTGAAAACATTTTGTAATTATCAAAGCAAGAAACAATGCTTAAAGATCCAACTCTGATACTGGCAAAAGTTGGGATGCTGGAATCCCACAAGGGCTGAAAAAGTAAGTAGAGCTACAAAGAAACAGCTGGAGGAACATTTTCCAATTAATATGACAATCGGCAACAGGTCTCAAAGAGGCCGTTGCTCTAAAGTAATGACAAGTTGGGATTCATGAGCAGTGTTGGTTAAGTTACTTAAAAATAGTAATTAGTTACTGATTGCTTCTCCAAGAAAGTAATCCCATTAGTTTACTGATTACATATTTTAAAAAGTAATTAGTTACTTATTACTTAGTTACTTTTTAATGATGCACAACCTGAATACATAATAAAACAATAGACCTTTCAGCCCAATTCTATTTTTTCTGCATAATCCATCATATAAAGTTGAATTAAATGAAAAAGTCTCTTTTTAAAACTTGTTTTATTAGTTTTAATATTTTATTGTTATTACACGCAACATTCTCTGACTTTGTTTAACGTTTAAACTTATTTTCTGCATATTCCAGTATATAAAATATGTTTTGTGTTTACACTCACTGTTTCCAATAGATGCAGGTAAAACAAAGCAAAAAATAAATAAAATCAAAGATTCAGCGGCACTAAATCCTGTCGCTCTTAAATCTGTTTTAATCTGTTTAGCAGGAGTGGGGGCAGTGGAGGTTTGCCCGGTACTGCAGAGTAATGTCAGTGGGGAGATCCAGGAGTTTCTCTGTGAATTTCACATTCAGATTTGAAGTGAAATTTTTCGGTGTAGAAAGAAGTTTTCTTCCTATCCCGAGTGTACTGCGGACACTAATGTTTTTGTCACCTTTTACGGAATCAAACCCAAAGTAATGTCAGTACTTCCAAGCTTTAAACGCTGCACGGTCGTACTCTCTCCCGCCCTCCACATTATCCATTGTTGATCTACACACATCTGGTGCTGCCACGGACGTCGCACGCTCGTACGTCATTGTCAAGAGACACTCTCACAAACAAAATCATGGTTTAGTAACGCAGCACGCTTACAGGAAAGTAACAGTAATCCAAAACTTTTTTGCAATAGTAATCCCTTACTTTACTCGTTACTTGAAAATAGTAATCGGATTAACGCGTTACTCCCCATCTCTGTTCACTGTCTGCAAAAACGACAACAGCTAATGTCAGAATTGTGTTCTTTAAAGTAAAATTGTGAAGACCTTGAAAATCTCAGCATCTATAGCAAAGCTCATTTAAAACAAACTGTGCAAATGAAAAAAATGCTTTATGGTTAGATGAATTTGTACTTGAAATTCTTTTTGGAAAATATGGACCCTTTCCAAGAGGAGAGAGACTAGCAAGTCCGTCTCTCTGATTGTAAGGGGGGTACATTAGTGACTGGCAGCTTTCATATATTGAAAGTAAGGTATATACAGGAGCTCTAGAACAGATGTTCCCATACAGATATTGCCTTTTTCAGGGAAGGACTTGCTTATTTCAGCAGCATAATGCCAAACCACATACTGCTTCTGTTACAACATGTAATAGATGTCTCTATAGCAAAAGAGTCTGGGTGCTGAACTGGCTTGCCTGATATGAAGACCTTTCATTAACTAAAAACATTTGGTGGATCTTGAAATGAAAAGCAGGACCCAGGACTGTTGAGCAGCTAGAATCATATATCAGATAAGAATTGGGTAACATTCCTCTTCTAAAAGTCCAGCAGCCGGTCTCCTCATTTCCCACATATTTGTTGTTAGAATAAAAGGGTGGATGCTATACTATGGTAAACATGTTGCCACAATTTCAAACTAAGCTAATATTTTTCATATTATGGTTTAAAACCGTTATAAACATTTAACATTTAAAAGTTTTTCTACTGTGAATAAAATATGAGTTTTCGAGTTTTCTCAAATCCATTCTTATTTATATTTTACATAGCATCCCAATTTTTTTCAGAATTGGGGTTATACATGCAAGCACATGGCTGCTCTGCCTCTCCAAACAATCTTGGACTGTAGTCAAATCAATGTGAAAACCGGTGTTCTCTCTAGTGTAGCACAATCAATTAAAATCAAATGCCTCTGAATTTGTTCTGGCATTTAATAGTTAAATATTTAATGAAAATATATAGGGTTGCAAATTATCCAGAGAAATGTTTGGCATTGTGTTTGATTTGATTGACAAATATCCCTCACAGCATCCCCACATTTGTTTTGGAAATGGAATTAAACATGTACAGCATTTAAAGTTGGTGTCAAGGCTCTGGCTCTCACTGCCCACAAGACAATACAAAGCTCAGAACAGCAGGGAGTACGGAGTGATGATACCAATATCACCCTAAGGATATATTCAGGCAACAGCTTTATGAACAGTGGCAGGGGAAATAGCAGAAAGTGACAGGATAGGAAAAGAGTGAGCAAAGCACTTGATGGCTGAAGTACACATCATCAGTAAAAGGGTGCGCTGGAGATGCCACAGGAGCTTATAGGTTTACAGCACAACCTCTACATACCTATGGAAGTAAGCAGAAGTAAACAAATCAATAATACTTTTTTTTTTAAAGACAGAACAAATCAATTCTATTTATGACCATTTCTGTGATCTTATATTGCTGTTGAAATTAAAATTGCTACATTTGTAGTGCTACCTTGCAAAGATCCTTTATTACTATCTTCTTAATAAGAAACTAAAAACCGTGTGACTTCTGCATATAAAAAAAAGAAAGACAGCAGACATTTTACCTCAGCCACCTCCTTCTGTAAACTCAACTGGCATCAGCCAATGGGAAATCAATGCACTGACTGCTGCTGTGAGTGTCAATGAAATGTTTGGAGGTGCAATCCAAAAAACGCACCCATGTGGCTTTAGACTCTGACAAACAGAAGCAAATGAGGACAAACACAACACACACACACAAATAATCACACATACATACACAAGGACAATTAAATACGAAGCAAATCAAAAGGGTGTCTTTTAGAAAGACTGCTTCATTGCCAAGAAATCTAAGACCCATGAGATAGTTTTCTTAGTTAAGAGTTTCTTTGACTGTCTTCATACATTAGGGGAAATAACACACGAAGCATATTTTATTCCAGGGATAAAACTAGACAGAAAAGTTTTAGGGGGGAAAAAAAGTGTTTTTTCTTGACATTGTGAGGCTTCCTTCACTGTCACATTAATGGTAAACGCAGCTCCATACTGTACCACAGCAACTGAAATATGACTCATATATTTTCAAATACCATCTGGGTGTTTTTAACATAACCCCAACCATCTGTGTCAGCACTCAAGTCCAAACAAGAAATTTGACTTACAGAGGCAAATACACAGTCAGGTCCACAGCAAAATAAAGAAAGAAATAATAAGTAAATTAAAAAGTCTAAAACTTGTGGATGCCACAAAAAATAGTTTCCTGAGGTGTTTCACTAGGTTATTTTTGCTGCACCTTCAGCTGTTGCTTGTTTTTCCCCACTGTGGTCCTTTCTGGCCTCTATTTTGTCTTTATAAAAAAAATGCTTTATTCAGCTCAGGTCAGGTGAATGATGCTTTCACATCATCAAGAAACACCAGTGTTCCAATTCTACCGTACCACCATCATTTTTGACATATGACATGGTATGCATTAGATATTAAGCCCATCCTGTCCTTTGCCATATTCTTCTCTCACCATCAGCCAGCTACAGAAAAGAGTAAAGTTATAACTTGCAAAGTAAAACAATGTTAAAAACCAATGAAAAGTGATTAATTTAGCCACTGTCTGTACTTTTCCTACTGTACTTCTTTTTATTTTATTTTTTTTTTAAATT